>NC_026007.2:17668231-17768085 GCF_000442705.2 Elaeis guineensis | reverse complement strand
TTTGGCCTCCACTGAAAAGATCTGGTTAGGTCCAACCGTTAACATGATTAGATTTGGTGAATCGGACCAATAAATGATCAGGCCCGACTTTGGCCGGCCAACCTGACCACCATCAGAAAGACTCAACCAAATTATCATATTATGAATGATAATTTCATTAGTCAATAAGCACCAGGCCTTTGGGCCTCCAATGATTATTAAACTAATGGACTCAATATCACTCACTTAATGGGAGGCTATGACTTAGTTATCACTATAACTTAATCATTTTAGGGATCTAATAATTTTTATGGATTTTTATTAAAGGATAGAAGAGAAGAAATTAACCAGCCAATTTTAATCCTCCCACTGACTTCACCAAGTCAGATTAAAAAAGATTTAATTAAAGCTGACATTAGGAGCACCTAAATCAGTTACACTGATTTACCTAATGACATGGGTGAGCCCTAATCACCAAGTGATCTAATCAAAACCTAACTCACCAGGTTGGCTAGGTAAGTGAGATCAGTGGTGAGGATAAGCCATTAACTCGTCAGAGATCGAATCAATGCGAGTAGCTCCCACTTAAAAACCACTGGTTAGACTGCCGAACTTACCTTAGACACCAACCGATTCATTAGTTTTAATTTGATCAACTTAGTAAATAGAGTTCCACCATGTAGCCATAAATTAAGTCCATCTTGGTCTAGTTAAAGACATGGACCCATTCAACTACAACTATTGGAGTTGAGTCTAGAGTATTCTTGACCTAATCTAATTCAACTTTTGATTAGATTTGACCAATTACTCTAATTTAGTCCATTTCTTTAAGCTAACCTTAGGTCTAACCCAATTATGGACCTAATCCATCTAATCCATTGACCCACAAGTTTATGCAACTGTCTTAGGTCTTAATTCATAATTCTAGACCAATTAGATAACACTTAATTCTTTTAATTAAGTATTTGGACTGATGGGTCAGGGTTTGATATTTCAAAAATAATTTTTAAATTTGAAAGGTTTTATTTTCTGTTCACCAAATATGTTGACTCATTTCACAAATGGATCAGCACATTTCATAAACAACAATCCTATTGCTAATTACATAACAGAAAATAACTTAATCAAAATAAATCATGAATATTCCTTTAGATCTAATCTAACACATTCATGATAAATTTTATAATTAAATTTTTACAAATTAAGTCCTTTCACTGCTTCATCTGCATGGGATATAATCACATCGGCACCCCTACCGCTATAGGAGAACCCCATCGAATAGGAGGAGAGGGCCTTTAAACCCTACTTTTCTCCTATGATCGGACGACCATGGCAACCAACCCAATTAGACTACTTGCTACTTGGATCAAGTATATCTAAATATACCAATTTTAAAATTTAAATTTTAAAATTTTAAATTTCAAATTTTGAATTTCAAATTTCAAACAAATTTCAAATTTCAAAATTTTGAATTTTAAATTTTGAATTTTAAATTTGAAATTTCAAATAAATTTTAAATTTTAAATTTCAAATTTTAAATTTCAAATTTTTGAATTTTGAATTTTAAATTTCAAATTTTGAATTTCAAATTTTAAATTCAAATTTCAAATTTAAACTTTTAGATTACTACTTAATCTATGCATGCAAATGTATATCATATTTTAGAACCTGCTCTGATACCATTTGAAGTGAATTCAGTGCAGGGGTAAAACAGTAATTTTAATTTTTTTTAAAATTATAATTTTATAGTGGAAATTATTAATTAATCTAATTAATTAATATATATTAACCCTATACAAGGATCTAAATATGATATATATAGCATGCATTTAAATTTAAAATTTTGAATTCTACAGTAAACCTTTTACTGTTATGTGTTCAGAACACATTACCTTTGTGCGGGTAGTTGATCATCGTAGTTTGATCACCGTTGAGAAGGGTCGATCATTGTAATATAGCCATACAGTATGTCTGATCTCCGTGGATCATCCACACGAAGCTCCCAGTCTAATCGGCTCCTCACGAATGCTAGTTCGTCGTAGAACTCTTTCGACGGCCGATGCTGATCAAACTTCTTCGATCGATGTCTACCGACTCCTCAGATGCTCTGAGTCATTAGCAAAGATGCTTGAGAGGTTGATGAAGCTCTTCCTAAAGTTTGGTGGGCTCACAACACTCATAGCTCACCTTCTCACTTTTCGAATCCCAGGCAGAAACCCTAGGGTACTCACTGAAAACCCTGCGCCCACTTTTTTTTTCTTTTCTTTTTTTTTTCTCTCAAAAGTTTTTCAGCTTCCAACTCATGCACAAGGCTTCCTCACACCCACTATTCTCTCTTAGAAAAATTCTACGCCCGCCCCACCTTCTCTTCTCTTTTAAAATAGTGCAAGACGCATCTTATTCGTGTGAGAGGATAAAGATAGGTGGTTGCTCACTTGAATTCAAATCGAATTTGAATTCAAATGCAAACCAACCCATCCTTATCCACTCTGGGTGAGAGGAGAGAGGAGGCGTGGGTTCTTTGTGCATGGAGAATTTACACGAGAAACTCTTTCTCGTGTAGATTAAATGGCGCACAAGATAAGGTGGGTGGCGCATGGATTAGTTGCCCATTCAAATTCAAACATCCTTTGAATTTTAATGGCCAACAAACCAATCTTTATCCAGATAAATGGCACACAAGGGAGGGTGTGGGAAGGCTTCTGTGTGGGAGAAAATTCATGAGAAGTTGTTTCTTGTGAATTCAAATGGGCACAGATAAGTGAGGTGGCGCAGGGAGATGAGGTCAAAGTGGTTTCAACCTAATTGAGCCAACCTAATCAAAATAGGTTAGGCATAATTAGACTAAGTTAAACCCAACACAATTAGGCTTAATTAGGCTTAATAAAATTCTAATTAAATCAAGAATTGACTAAGCCCAACCCCTGATCAAATCAGGGACCAAATCACCTCGGCGATTAGGTCAACTCTTAACCTAATCGGGTCAAACTCAACTGAATCCAATTCAATTGGATTTGATCCAAAAAAAATTATTCCATCAAATTGAGTTAATTAATGATCAAATTACTAATTAAACCTCTCATAAATATTGAGTCCAAATTCGATGGGCAATCGGGCATCAGAGTCCATCGATATGAAATCCTGATCAAAAAGTCCCAAACCAGTGGGACTCTTGACCCCGGTACCCAAAATGTGTGGAACTCATGATTAGAGAATCCTGATTCTTGATCATAGAGTTTCATACATGTAGGACTCAAAGTCCACGAGCATTAGGACTCTTCACCAGCCATCAGATCAGATAGGAACCTCTAATGTGTGTGACCCCGCAGGTTCGAACCTAAGCTGGTAGTATAGGAACCAATTCCTGTACTAATCGAAGTGACCATCTAGCAATAATATCCGATATTTGGATAGGTCAAATAGTCACAATCGCAACACTCAGAACCTACGTGAATATGGTTATTGTATAATTCATCCTTTTGACCCCTGTATTTAGGACGACTCAGGGTTAAACTGTTAACCCTGATCAGATCATCCGAATCATGCTCAACTCAATCAGTCCTGTGACTCCTCACTAGGACTACCCTAGCCAAGATTTTGCTAAATTGAAATATGACTATACATAGCTCCTGAACTGGAGTGGTCAATCCCATCTTGACACATGCACCGATAAGTCAAGTACTTGACTACACCCAGCAGTCTTTCGTCACTGAATTAGAAATTCAGATAGTCCCGTGCCTAAGTGCAGTGAGTTGCTTGCAAGTCACCGTGGCAGTCTCAGGTCGGAGGGACATTTATACCCATATCCCATCGGAGCAAATCTTGACAGCAAAAATAGCTCCAGAGTTGGTCACGTTCAGTGCAGATGTACCCTTATATCTCACCTGTATGCCATACCAGTGTCTCCACACTCCTTAGTTAAGAGGACAACCAACCCATATGGCACACAATGACCTATGCTTGATAAACATTGTTATCCTTGGTAACAACGTATCATTTGATCACGAACAGGTTTAAGGACTAAACGACAAATCCTCCTTTGTCGAGTCTAAATAGTCCTAAAGACTTCACCACAACACAGGAGTTCATTAGAAGATGAAACAATTTGTGATGAAAATATTAAAATAATTTTTATTTATTTATAATTCATATACTAATACAAGAAAGAGCACAACCATCAACAAGCTAACGATTGGCTTTGGGATACTATTCGCAACAATTATGTCCTAGAATAGATTTATGTATCAGCCTGATTGGCTTCTAGGATATACATCTAACAATCTCCTACTTGTATTAAAGTCAATTAGTCATATACCTAAGCCCCATCTTCTCAAGATGGACTTCAGTCCTCTACTGGTTAAGTGTTTAGTCAGTGGCTCTACCACGCTATCCATGGAGACCACTCTCAGCACCTCAATGTAGCTCATCATGAATACTCTCCATGCTAGGACTTATGGTGAGATATGGGCTCCATAGCTAAAGCCATGGCATCATTATTGTAGCAGTACAGTGTTATGACATCTGATAACATTACACCAAGATCCACAATGAATTTTTTGAACCAGAAGACTTCTTTAACAGCCTCAGAAGTGACGATGTATTCAACTTTTATGATAAAATCTATAATAATCGGTTGTTTGAAACTCTTTCAATTAATTGAACCTTCAATATATAAGAAAAGACACCCTGATATAGACTCTCTATCATCAATATCAGATATAAGGTCTGAATCTGTAAATCTTTGTACCCTCATTTTGATCCTTCTCCCAAGATCGAGAACATATCCTAAGTCTTTCTCAAGTACCTAAGAATGTTATTAATAGCTAGCCAGTGCTCCTTGTCTGGATTCAATCGATATCCACTCGTGACACTCACAGCAAGGATTATATTAGATCGTGTACATAATATAGTATACATGAGGCTCTCTATAGCTGAAGCATAAGGGATCTTGCTCATACAATGAATCTCTTCAAATGTATTGAGGCATATCTTTCAGAGAGATCAATCCCATGCCTAAGGGATAGCTACTACTTAGAGTTTTCATACTGAACCTCTTTAGCATCTCCTTTATGTACATTTTCTGTAAAAAGCCTTAGCATCCTTTCAATCTATCTCATAGATCTTTATTTTCAAGATGTAAGATGCCTTTCCCAAGATCTTTTATAAAGAATTCCTTAGATAACTAAATCTTAACCGAAGTCAGTATGGAAACATCATTCCCAATCTGGAGGATGTCATCTATATACAATATGAAGAATGTGATAGTAATTCCATTGATTTTTTTATAAACGCATGACTCTTCATTTTTAATGAAATCAAACGATTTGATCACATCCTTGAAATGAGTATTCTAACTCTGAGATGCTTACTTCGGTCCTTTGTTGCTTGCATATTTTGTGACTTTCATCACTGAAAGTGAAATATAAAGGCTACTCCGTAGATATCTTCCTTAAGATATCCATTCAGAAAAGTGGTTTTCACATCTACCTATCAGATTCATTATCATGGTATGCTACAATAGCAAGCAATATCTGGATGGACTTTAGCATAGCCATAAGTGAAAAGTCTTCTAATAGTCAATGCTTTTGCATTGACCATAGCCTTTCACCATGAGCATTACCTTATAGGTCTCTATCTATCCATCCAAACATATCTTTCTTTTGTAGATCTATTTACATCTAATAAGTACTATACCTTCTGGTGGATCCACTAAAGTCCAAACTTGGTTGGAATGCATTAAGTCAACTTTTGAGTTCATTACTTCCAGCCACTTCTCGAAATCGATGTCAAACATCATCTCGTTGTAAGTTTTGGAATCATCTCTATATTTTCTCTACTTTCTCTATTAGAATACCTAAGTATCTTTCAAAAAGATGAGAAATCCTACTTAATCTATGAGGTGAAAGAGAAAGTGCATGTACCGGCTCAATGTGCATAGATTCTATAAGTTCTATGACTCATTGCTCTTCAGAGACTCTCTCTTCGAGCTCAATTTTTCTCCTACTACCTCCAACCTGGATAAACTATTTTTTTAAGAATATAGCATGTTGGGTCATAACTATATTATGATCCTCTAGGAGGTAAAAGCAGTATCCCAAAGACTCTCTAGGATATCCAATGAAACGAACCTTGTAGGACCTAACCTCTAACTTATCCACCATAGTAACTTGACATGGACTAGACATCCCTAAATCTAGATATGATCAAGACTCGATTTCTTACTATGCCATATTTCATACGGCATGGTTGAAAGAACAATGTCCTACAAGTCAATCGCATACGGGATGCGATAGGATATTTTCTATAATTTATTTTTTAGACTCATGTAATTGACATTAATATTATTAATAAAATAGATATTTTTGATTCATTATATGGTACATCTTATTATTTTTAAGATTATAAGAAACTCCATAGGTCTGGATAATAGTTTTAGGATCGTGATGAGATCATGCTAGTGAGATTTAAATGCTTGATAGCCATGACCTAAAATATTTTTAATTATCGGTTCATTGAGTCTGGGATCAATGATACCAGTAAGATTAACATATCTTATATATGCTCAGAGATGAGGGTGGTTGATCTCACAACTACTTATGTGGTGACACTAATACAAAGATATGAGTGCTCATTAGAGAATGAGTTCACTGAATAGACTTACGAGAGAACATCTGATGGAGTCTTATTTACATATCAGCTGATAGTTCTCTAGTGAGAGTTGTGTAAGTGATCTTTTGATCTGAGATTGCTATGGTACCTTATGTACATGAATCTATATTTTGGTTCACTTTCTAACTTGATTCTCTAATCTTTGTATGGAATATTCTGGATATGGTGAAGTATGCATGAAGATTATGAGTGATCAATAAGAGATCAGTCACTCCTAATAAGGGAAGCGAATATCCTATGTGATCTCATAGGTCGATGATTCTGGAACTCTTTGACCAAGGTAGGATGATAATTAGAAAAAAAAATTTAATATATCATCAACTGAATCATCATCTTTTAATCGAAATACATATAGATAAGTAATTGAGTTTGACATATTTTCATGTCCACAGCTCATCTGGGATATTGTTTGATCGAAGGATTGAAATACACGGTAATTTGCCACTAAAAGATATTTTGATAATTTTTATCAAAATTTTAAATCTTTTGGATAGTCATGATGTGTTGCTAGATGTCAATCTTAACTTGTAGACTCATTAAAATTAAAAAAGTTTAATTTAAGAATTAATTAGGAAGAGTCCTAGTTGATTGGGACTCTTGAGCTGACCTAATCTGATCAGATTAGGGTTACGTTAAGAGTCTGGATCCACTGCTGGCTAGATTTAAAATCTAATGAGTCACACACTTTGATATTTGATTTTGATCTGATGTAATTAAAATTTAATGTATATTCTAAGGGTTAATTTGATATGCTAGCACATTGTATTAACCTAAGTTTCTAAATCGGTTCAGTTCAAAGTGTTTGAGTTAAACTAGACCAGTTGTCTTTGACCTAATAGGATTGGGTTCAATTTAATTGGGTTCTTATCTAACTTAGAACAATTTCAAATGTGGAAGGACTCCTCTGTGCCCACTCGATCTTACACCAAAATAATATTGCTGCCCCCTCTTAATTAGCATTGGAAGGTGAAGAGTCCTTCTTAATGAAGGCTCTTATCTTATCTTATTGCTTTGTTTTCTCATCCAGAACCTTAATGATGTCATGCCAATTTATTATGAAAAATTAATGAGACATAGAAGAGGAGTCCTTCTGTGTGAAGGCTCTCCTGCACCAAAATAAATCATGATGATTTATTTCACCATATGAGAATGTGGAGCGTCAAAAGTTGATGCCCCTTGGTCCTTCCTCATGTCCCTTCTTCACCTATTTATATGGGGTGTCCCATATGAGCCAGGTGCTAGATTTTGTGTGAAAATCAAAGCCAAGTGGCATGTAAAAGAGAAAAAAAATTCTGGAAAAAATTTGAGAAAAAGGCAAAAAAAATTGAGAGGCTAAAGTTGTAAGAAGGGTGGCGAGAGAATTAGCAAGTGTTGCTAGTTAGCCCTAAGGTTTGATTTTTTCATATGTTGGAGCTCAAAATCAAATCTTAGGTTGTGAGACTACTGAAGAGTATCTTCTTGACATAATTTTGATGATAAAATCAAAGGCGACTGGGCTTTGGTGTGATGATACTTTGAGTTCGAAGCTGACAGTATTTTTGAGAAGATAAGGCTGCGGCAGCGCATCGGTTAGGAAGGACCTTGGCCAACTTTCATATGGATCATCATTGGAGGGCTTCTATTTTATAGTCTCATAGAGATCACCATCATACCATATTATTTTTTGGTGAAAGTGTAAAATTTTATCTCTTTGCATGCTTATTTTTGTTTTGATCGACATTGACGAGGTGATTCTAGGATTTGGATTTTGGTTCGATAGTTTTAATTGTTAAAGCTATTGATAAGTTTGTTTTAAAAATTTTAAAGTTCAATTTCTACTATGTGATCGAAACTCAATAGTGATAACAGAGCCATCCTTATTAGATTCGATTAAACAAATGCAAAGTTGTAGTATAGAACTGTTCTTATTCATATATTGCCAAAAAAATATTGTATCAATTTTTAGCATCGATATTTAAAATCAAAAATCATTTTTGACTTTATATGAACCTTGAATTTAAATTTTAGTTATTAAAATTATGATTTTATAATAATTTAAAATTTATAGTTTTATAGTAGCTTAATGCTTAAATCGATTTATGGCTAAAGGTGTTATGAATGCCTAATTTGATTAGGATTTGCTTTCTTATTTGGCTAAGCTTGACATATGTTAAGTCATTTTATGCACCCTTATATGATTTTTGGCATAATTATATTATTGTTATTATGACTTGTAAATGCATGCAGAATTACATAATATGTATAGTATATTTTATGTAGTTGTAGTGAGGATGTGTTGAGATCAATTCAAATACCCTCTTAAAAATTATATTAAGTTGTAATGTCGGGATTCACTTTCAATTTAAATATCAAATTCATTTGATCATGTTGCTTCAAGAATTAATTTTGATGATCGCAAACCATGTGAATGGACTACTAATGTGTTTCTTATTTTTAGAAAATATTTTTATGATGTTTCAGATAGTCTAAAAGATTGGGTTTGAAAAACTTCATCAAGTGTGTCAAAGTTGAAGTTTCTACAAGTTGAAGAAGTTTTCGAAGTCTTTTAAGAGTGTCAAATTGATTAAAATTTATTTGAGAGTATTTAGAAGTGTTCTGGTAAGTTTCGGACTTTAAATGCATAAAAAATTAGGTTGGCACAAAATGGGACGACCCATCTGGGTCATCCCTTTTCATTGAGTAGCCGACACACACTGTTTTGGCTTGTGGCACGCAGTGGGACGACCCATTTGGGATGACTCCTAAGACTCTAAGATCAAAATAAAAAGTTTAATTTTCAGACTGACCAAATGAGGCATCCCATAGGACTTTCCAGTCACAATGGGATGACCCATATGGGATGATCCATTCTGAACAAGCTTCATAATGATTAGTTTTCAATCCATTTTTAGTGTATTTAATGTGCATTAAACACTCTCTAATGGCTCTAAACTGATATTAAGATATTTTTAAGTATAAATGGTGACTATAAATGCTCTCGTGAAGTGAAAAATCATAAGTTTGCAAGCATTCAAAGCTCACATCCGAGAAGAGTTAAAAAATTCCTAAAAGAGAGAAAAGGAAGCATTCAATCAGCTCACCAACCACTCTCCAGCTGCAATCAAGTGTGTAATTTATTAAGGATGTTCAGCAAAAGCTTCTTTCCCTTTAGTATTGTATTTCTACTGCATTTATTATGTTCATTTAAGGAGATTTTGTGCTGAAATTTTTGTACCTTATTTTTCTCACATTGTATTTGGATTTTTGAGTTTTGGGGGGTTTCAAAACTCGATTGGGTTGATCCAAATCTAAATTAGATTATTGTGGATTGGTTTGTACCCAAAAAATAAGTATTCTTTCTTGGATAGTAAGGGTCGGGGGTGTCCGATGCATTGTATTTATTGAAATCTTTTTAGTGGATTAAATTCCTAAATAGGGACTTGGGAAGTGGATGTAGGTACAAGGTTGGCATTGGACTACTATAAATTCTTTGTATTTGTTGTGCTTGTAACTCTTTTCTTATTTTTTATACTTTATACTTGCTTACCTATCATTTATGTTTGATTTCATTTTCATTGCAAATCAACTCACTCCACTCAACACTTTAGCACATTACTTTTAGTGCACTAATCTTAAAAATTTTAAAAAGATCCAATTCACCCCCCCTATTGAGCTCCATATCTGGGCAACAAGTGGTATTAGAGCCCGATGCTCTAGCCCTTGCTTGATTTAACCATCAAGAGCCAAAGATCTATGGCAGTCCAATTTGACACATCCCTAGTCGAGGAGCAATCCACAAACCGACCTTTACTTTTCAATGGGTCAAACTATACCTATTGGAAAGCTTGGATAAAAATTTTGATTCAAGCATTTGACTATGATATATGAAGTATCATAGTAAATAGATCACACACACTCACTAATTTGATTGATGGAGTGTCTCTCCCTAAGCCAGAAGTTGAATGGGATGAATTTGATAAGAAAATGGCTCAGCTCAATGCTAAAATTATGAATATTTTATATTATACTTTAGATGTAAATAAATTTAATTATATTTTTACTTGTAATTCAGCTAAAAAATTTGAGATAGGTTAAAAGTCACACATGAAGACACAAACCAAGTAAAAGAGTCTAAGATCAATATGCTTGTGCACAACTATGAACTGTTTAAAATGAAACATGAAGAGTAATAATTCAAATATTCATCCATTTCACTGACATCATAAACGGCTTGAAAAGTCTTGATAAATATTATTCTAATAGTGATCTTGTGAGAAAAGTGCTCAGGTCTTTACCAAGATCGTGGGAGGCAAAGATCACTGCAATCCAAGAAGCCAAAGATGTAAATACTCTATCATTGGAGGAGCTACTTGGATCCCTCATGACTCACGAGCTGATCATGAAGCAAAACTCTGAGGAGGAGTCCAGAAGAATGAAGACTATTATTCTCAAGTCGACAGCTCAAGAAGAAGAAGATACAAAAAAATCAGAGAACAGTGAGGAAGATGAGGATTTGGCCCTAATCATCAAAAAATTTAAACACTTCATGAGGAGGAGACAGGAAACCAAGAGAAGACCACCAGCTAAGGAGGAACTGAGTAAAGAAAAAAAAAATAGCCCATCATTTATTATGAGTGTAAGAAGTTGGGCCACTTCAGATCAAAATGTCCCCAACTCAAGAAAGGTCAAAAGAAGTTTAAGAAGAAAAAGACTATGATGACTACATGAAAAGATAGTGATGACTCCACCACAGATAAAGAATCTCACAAAGAAGCCAATCTGTGCCTTATGGCACATAAAAATGAAGTAACCTCCGAAACTCAAAATGAATTTTCTTATGATGAACTACATAAAGCTTTTCATAAACTCTTGGATGATCTAAAAGAATTAGAAATAAAAAAATAAAAAATAAAAATTAAAAAATTAAGTTTTAGCTAAAGAAAAAGAAGAAGTTGATAGCAAAAATAAAGAATTAAAAATAAAGAATCAATCTCTATTAAAAGAAAAAGATGAAATTGCAAGCCAAAATGAAACTCTTATAAAAAAAATAAAAAACTAAAGGAAGAGGTAACCAAGTTGAAACCTATAGTTGATAGATTTACATTAAGTTTAAATACACTTTAGATGATCATTGATAGTCAAAAAGCTGTATATGATAAGCCAAACTTGGCTATAACACTCTTAGAAAATAAAAATTTTTGAAAAATAATTTTGTTAATGCATCCATAAGAAAATTACCAAATATTATCTGTTTTAAATGTGGCAAAGTAGGGCATAAAGCTTAATCATATTTATCAAATAAATTTGATGATAGAAATGTTAAGAAAATATAGATTCTAAAAGAAACCATTGTGACTAACCCCAAAGGATCCAAGTTAGCTTGGGTACCTAAGGTTAAAACTTGATTTAATATGTGCAGATGTGTCTTGCATCCCAAGCAACAAAATGAAAGTGGTATCTTGATAGTGGATGCTCAAGACACATAACTGTTGATGAATTTCAATTCATCATATTGAAAGCCAAAAATGGAGGGATGGTCACCTTTGGAGATAATGGCAAAGGAAAGATCATCGATATTGGTAACATTGGTATCACTCCCTTTACTTGTATTGAAATGTATTACTTATAGATGGTCTTAAGCATAATCATTTAAGTATTAGTCAATTATATGATAAAGATTCTAAAGTAATTTTTGAATCATCTATATACATTGTAACTAGTCCCTCTGATGTTAGCACTAGATTCATTGGACATAGGCATGACAATGTATACATGGTTGATTTGGATAATATCTTCTTACAAAACATACAATATCTTGTGGCTATGAATGCTAAAATTAATGAGACTAGTTGGCTTTGGCACCATAGGCTTGCACATATTAGTATGCACACACTTTCTAAAATCATTAAAAAAGATTTAGATTTTGGTTTGCCAAAAATTAATTTTGATAAAAATAAAATTTGTGATGCGTGTCAGTTAGGTAAATAAATAAGAGTTTTCTTTAAATCTAAGAATATTGTTTGAACTTCTAAACCTTTAGAACTCTTACATATGAATTTATTTGATCCTATAAGAACAACTAGTCTAGGAGATAAAAGATATGGTTTTATAATTATTGATAATTTTTTGTGTTTCACTTGGGTTTTATTTTTAGCATCTAAGGATGAAGCATTTTCAGCATTCTCTAAGTTTTATCAAAAGGTTTCAAATGAAAAAGGTTTACCAATTGTTTCTATTCGTAGTGACCATGGCACTGAATTTGATAACAAAGAATTTAAAAAATTTTATGATAAAAAAGGGATAGATCATAATTTTTCAGCACCTAGAACACCACAATAAAATAGAATTGTAGAGAAAAAAAATAGAACCCTAGAAGATATGGCCCGTACCATGCTATATGAAAGCAAACTTTCAAAATATTTTTGGACAGAGACAATTGACACAGCATATTATATTTTAAACCGTGTTTTAATAAGATCAATTTTAAAGAAAACATCCTATGAATTATGAAGAAATAAAAAATCTAATATAGGCTATTTTCATATTTTTGGTTGATATTTATTTTAAATAATAGCAAAGATAGCTTAGATAAATTTGATGCTAAATCTGATGAAGCTATCTTTCTTGGCTATTCCACTTCTAGCAAAACCTTTAGAGTATTTAATAAAAGAACACTAGTAGTGAAAGTATCAATTCATATAGTTTTTGATAAAACTAATGATCTTCCATCAAGGAAGAGAGAGGATGCTAATGATGCCGGTATCATAGAAGATGGAATGAAAGAGCTCATCATCAATGACTCAAATAAGCGAAACAAAGATCACTTGGATGAAAAATATGAGGATGAAAGCATCAATGATCAGAACATTCAAGAACAACCTCAAGATACAGGTAATCTTCTAAGAGAATGTATGTCCACAATCATCTCAAAGAATTAATAATTGATGATCCGATACAAGGAGTAAGAACTAGATCCTCTCTTAGAGATGTTTATAATTATGTAGATTTTGTTTCACACCTAGAACCTAAAATAATAGATGAAGCTGAAAAAGATCATAACTGGATAATTGCCATACAAGAAGAGCTAAATCAATTTGAAAGAAATAATGTATGGATACTAGTTTCTAGATCTAAAAATCACCCCATAATAGGAACTAAATGGGTATATAGGAATAAATTAGATGAAGATGAAAATGTAATAAGAAATAAAGTAAGATTAGTTACTAAAGGATAAAATCAACAAGAAAAAATTGATTTTAATGAAACATTTGCTTCTGTTGCTAGACTAGAAGCCATAAGAATACTACTTACTTTTTTATTTTATGAACTTTAAATCATTTCAAATGGATGTTAAGAGTGCTTTTCTAAATAGTTATATTACTAAAGAAGTATATGCAGAACAATCTTCAGGTTTTGAAAGTCATAAATTTTTAGATCATATATTTAAGTTAAATAAAGTATTATATGGTTTAAAATAAGCTCCTAGGGCTTGATATGAAAGATTAAGTTCTTATTAGAAAATAATTTTTCAAGAGAAAAAATTGATACAACTCTATTTATCAAAAAAAAGATAAAGAAATTCTAGTTATACAGATATATGTTGATGACATTATATTTGGGTCTACTAATGAAGATTTGTGCCAAGAGTTTGCCAAGATCATACAGGAGGAGTTCGAGATGAGCATGATGGGAGAACTCACTTTCTTCCTTGGACTCCAGATTAAGCAAATGAAAGAGGAGATCTCCATCATTCAAAGTAAGTACACAAGAGAATTATTAAAGAAATTTAGAATGGAGAGCTCAAAAATTGTAAGTACACCTATGACTCCTTCCTATAAATTAGAAAAAAGATGAACATGATAAAAATATTGATTCAAAGCTCTATAGAGGCATGATAGGCTCTTTATTATATCTTACTGCTAGTAGACCTGATATAATGTTCAGTGTATGTATGTGTGCTAGATATCAGTCAAATCCTAAGGAATCTCACTTAAATACTGTTAAAAAAATTTTTAGATATTTAAAAGGAACACAAAACCTAGGACTTTGGTTCTCAAAACAATTTTCGATGGACTTACTAGGTGACTCAGATGTAGACTTTGCCGGATGTAAACTAGATAAGAAAAGTACTAGTGAAACTTGTCAATTTTTAGAAGTGAATTTAATCTCTTGATTTAGCAAAAAGCAGAATTCGATAGCATTGTCTACGGCTGAAGCCGAATACATTACAGCCGAAAGTTACTATGCTCAAATCCTGTGGATTAAGTAACAACTCATAGATTTTGGTATTGAACTTAAAAACATCTCCATAAGATGTGATAATACTAGTGCCATCAATTTGATAAAAAAATTAATCCAATACTTTAGGTCAAAATATATCGAAATTAGACATCATTTCATAAGAGAACATATTCAAAATAATGATATAACACTTGAATACATAAATACTGAAAAGCAATTAGCTGATATTTTCATCAAAATCCTAAATGAAAATAAATTTTATGAAATTAGAAGGAAATTGGGCATCTTAGACCCTTCTGCTTGATCTTCAATCATATTTTATCTTCCAAAATCTTTCTAAAATTTTTTGACTTCATTATCTTAATTTTAGAAGCCATCTATCTTTTTTTGAGATTTTTTCAAGACAATTAAAAATCATCAGTGCTATTCAGATACCTTCCTAAATTTTTTTTATTGAAATACTCAATCAAGAATCATACCAAAATTTATCTAGACTCCTTATAATCATCTCAACTCGATATGATCCATTTCAATTTTTTTCTTTTGAATTTTTTCTCATTTTTAAATATTTTTTCCATCGTCTGATGCAACCCTGGATGGGACATCCTATGGGACGTCCAAATTGAATGGGTATGGATGTTTTCATTTGAGCTAACCCATTTTCTATTCCATTTAAAACCCTTTTAGGGTGACTCAAACCCCAAAATCTTTTCTCTTCCTCTCGCTCCAAACCTAAGAATCCTCTCTTAGATCTCCACCAACCTTAAAACCTCACAAAATCTTGGATCATCATCCCAAACTCCTAAGCTTTCTCTCTCTCTCATGGCTTGCCCTCTTGATCTCCACCAAATTTCGAGCCCTAACCAGCAAAATCTGTGAAAAACACTCCCAAACCCTCTTCTCCTCTTCATTTCCATCCATCTCTCATCCCTCTCTACCCTCCTAACTGATTTTCCTCCTCTCCTTGGGATAATGGCCTCCAAAATGAGGTTGTTGCAGAGAAGAAAGTCTGTAAGGACTTTGGAGGCTGAGGAACAGAGGAAGAAGGCAGCTCAAGTATCAACTCAAGTTTCTCCACTGGTTACACCAAGTAAGATTCCTCTATCTGCAAGAAAAGTAGCTTTGGGAAGAAATGTAGATTTTTGATTTTTGAGGAGTGAATGGTTTTTCTATTGGAAAGAAATTGATTAAGCAAGGATGGAGATTTTTCTGCAATTTATCTGAGCCGATTTATATTGATCTTGTCAAGAAATTTTACTCAAATTTAGTCTTCTCTGATGGAGTTTTAAGGTCTACTGTGAAGGGTGTCCAAATCATTCTGAATGCTCCTAAGATAGGTAGACTCCTTCAGATGTCTTATGAGGGTAGTTGTCTAGATGAGCTACCCAAAAAGAAAATTGGACTTAGGACTATCTTTGGAAGAGAAGATGTAGAAGGTTTTTTGAAAATTGAAGCCAAAAATTTGAGTGTGGAGATAAGGTTGCTCCACCATATGGTGTCTAGGATTTTCTTCCCCAAAGGAGGAAGATATGATTTGTTGACTGGTAGGGATATCTGCTTGATACACCATGTTATTTCTGAGACTCCCCTGAATCTATCTTTCTTGATGATCGATGCCATAAGGGAAGCCTTGAATAGATCCAAGGCTCCTTTGCCATATGGCATGGCTCTCATAGTGATTTTTAGGGAGTTTGGAGTGAGTTTTGAGGGGGAGATTGTTTGTAGACTGTCATACACCGACACCTACAACAACCACTCCCTTCGGTGCATGGGGTTTGTCAGAGCTGACGGCCGCTGGGCCAAAGGCTGTGCAGCTGCAGTCGAGGAGGATGATGATGAGGAGGAGGAGCATGTTGAGGGGGAGGTTCCCTCATCTGTGTCCAGAAAGAGTCTTGATGATCACCCTATTTTGGAGCTTGAGGCAGGACCCTCAGTCAGAGTACCCCCATCGACCCATACTGTGCCATTATTTAGCTTGTGGGATGATGATATGGGACTGTTGGCTGAGAAAGTGGCAGGCATTCTATCTGTTCAGCAACAGTAGTTTCAAGATCAGATTCTTCTGCAGCTCCATCAGTTTCAGCAGTATCAGGAACAGATTCTCCAGTAGGTGCAGCAGCAGCAGCAGTATCGTCAGGCTCCACAGAGTTCTTTCTCTGATCCTTCCTAAAACTTTTCTATCGTGCCACACATATCTTCATTGATGGAGCTCTTATCTGATCTGAGTCCAGACTGGAGAGTGTGGAGAGCTCCCTACTCAGGTTTAGTGGCAGGATTTTTGATATTGAGAGGAAGATCAGACAGATTTTAGATTCTCTTTCGATAGGAGCGAGCACATTGACCACCTCTTCACCTCAGTCGGATGTTTTAGCTTGAGAGATAGAGAGACTCCACAGCCAGTTTCATTCTTCTCTTGAGCTGATTCGAGCAGACATCAGGGACTCCAGAGACTTCGTATCTGCTGATCTAGATGCACTTCGACTTTCTATGAGTGGGGCCTTGTCCCAGCTTGATGCCATTAGGACTCAGCTTCAATCTAAGCCCTTCGCATCCAGTGAGCTAGCCTTTATCCAGCCTGTTGCTTTCCATCCTCCAATATCTTTCTCTCAGACCAGACCCTTCGATTGAGGATGAGGCTGATCATCTTTTACCTATCTTGAGCTCGATGCCCATTCTCACTGATTTGATCATTTTGTACTAGACTTTTTGGGTTACTTAATTATTGTATTTTGTTTTATGTATGAGAGCTTTATGCTCATGGATATATATTATGACTGTTGTAATCTCTCTTTTTGTTGTAATTAATGAATGAGATTATTATCATGGCTCACTCCTTTTTTCTTAGATGAATGAACGAATGAATGACTGTTATACTTGAATGAATATACTATTACTCTGATACCTGACATACAACCATGAAAAATCTTACTCCCTTTAGTCTTTTTTTTTTATGATGTCAAAAAGGGAGAGAAAGTAGTATATTATCTATCTGAACTTTTTAAATTTAAATGCTCTTTCAAATTTTTTGCTCTGATACAGTATTTTGCACTGATATGCCTCTAATGTGCCTTTGATATGTCCATTTTTTACTCTGATATATATGTTTTTATCTTTATTTTGATACTTTTTAAAAAATTGCTTTGATACATCTATTTTTTCTTCAGTGCTCTGATAATTTTATTTTTGTATGGATGCTAAAATGCCTCGATACATCCATTTTTAATTTTACAAAATGCTCCAATTTTTTCTCTTTTAATTTTTGATTCAAATGGTTTCATCCTTGGATATCAAAATGAGAAAAAGTGAAAGAAATATTTCTTTCATATTTATTACTCTGATATTAAAAATAAGGAAGAGAAGAACAAAATTCTTTTATAAACCATCCTTGCTTCAATAAGAAAAATTTTATAATTTGACCACTTTTTATATAAAAAAGGGAGAGATCTTTTTCAAAATGGTCAAAATGATTATTTTTATCTGTTTCATGCAAGAAAGGGAAGGATTTTGGTTGATTAAAAATAATCTTTAGAAAAACTATGATATCTTCACAAATGAGTTTCAACAAAATGAATTGAAATATTAAAAATTATGAAAAATATGTATCTCATAATTTTTTACATTTAATTTTTGACATATTCCTATAAGTGTTTCACAAACCCAAATTTCTTGAGCTTTAAAGATTTATTTTATGAACACTCAAATATTTTATCATCATCAAAAAGGGAAAGATTATTGCTCCAAAAATTAATTTTGATGATCGCAAACTATTTGAGGAGACTACTAATGTGTTTCTTATCTTTGGAGAATATTTTTGTGATATTTTAGGTAGTCCAAAAGATTGGATTTGAAAAACTTCATCAAGTGTGCCAAAGTTGAAGTTTTTGCAAGTTAGAGAAATTTTCAAAGCCTTTTGAGAGTGTCAAATTGATTTGAATCTATTTGAGAGTATTTGAAAGTATTCTGTTAAGTTTCAGACCTTAAATGCATGAAAAATTAGATAGACACAAAATAGGACGACCTATTTGGGTCATCCCCTTTCATTGAGTAGCCGACACGCACTATTTTAGCTTGTGGCATGTAGTGGAATGACCCACCTGAGATGACCCCTGAGATCCTAAGACCAAAATAGAAAGTTTGATTTTCAAACTGGCCAAATGAGGCATCCCATGGGATTTCTCAGTCACAGTGGGACAACCCATATAGATGACTCATTCTGGGTGAGCTTCGTAATGGCTAGTTTTCAGTCTATTTTTGATGCATTTAATATGCATTAAATACTCTCTAACGGTTTTAAACCGATACCAAGACATTCTCAAGTATAAATGGTGACCATAAATACTCTCTCGAAGTGAAAAATCATAAGTTTACAAGCATTCAAAGCTCACATCCGAGAAAAGTTCAAAAATCCCTAAAAGAGAGGAAAAGAAGTATTCAATCAGCTCACCAACCACTCACCAGCTGCTATCAAGTGTGTAATTTATTGAGGGTGTTCAGCAAAAGCTTTTTTCTCTTTATTATTATATTTCTACTATATTTATTGTGTTCATTTAAGAAAATTTTGTGCTGAAATTTTTTTACCCTACTTTTCTCACATTGTATTTGGATTTTTGAGTTTTGGGAGGTTCCAAAACTCGGTTGGGTTGATCCGAACCTGAAATTAAATTGTTGAGGATTGGCTTGTATCCGAAAAATAAGTATTTTTGCTTGGATAGCAAGGGTTGGGGATGTTCGACATATTTTATTTATTAAAATCTTTTTAGTGGATTGAATTTTTAAGTAGGAACTTGGGGAGTGGATGTAGGTACAAAGTTGATACCGAACCACTATAAATTCTTTATGTTTGTTGTACTTGCATCTCTTTTCTTATTCTTTGTGCTTTATACTTGCTTACCAATCATTTATATTTGATTTTATTTTTATTGTAAATCAACTCACTTCACTCAACACTTTAGCACATTACTTTTAGTGCACTAATCTTAAAAATTTTAAAAAGACCCAATTTCGTCTTGGGCTCCATATTTGGGCAATAGATCAATTAGTGTCTAGGTAAGTATTAAAAGTGATTTTCTAATTAGATCCGTATGCTGGCCTGGCCAACTTTATTGGTGTCTAAGAAAAGCTATGGAAAGCCTCTCACCTACTGACCTAGCCAATTTGGTCTTATTGAATTTCGGACTTAGATTGATTAATGATGTAGACACTATAAGGGCCTTCCTTCAAACTTGATCAATAGAGTATGTCAAAATCTTAGTGAGTTTATTGTGCTATCCATAAGGCTTACTATAGAAATTGATATAATGTTGACTAAGTACATATTGATGCTTATGGCATATTTGAATAGTATTGCTTTGTTATTCTATCCACAAGGGCGGTATTGTTTAAGTATGATCATATGGGATTGAAGGGTTAACTTAACTAGAACACTATAGTTTGTTGTACTATCCACAAGACTATGAGTGATCTAGAGGCAAGAGAGAAAAATATTTAGAGTTGTATGAAGTACAATTAGTAAAGAGTCACGTACTCTTGAACTCATGAATACTTATTGTGCTATCCACAAGGTATTTATGAGGAATAGAGATCTCAACCCTACTAAGAAATATAAGGATGTTTCTCATTTTTCATACTTGAGGGCTATGAAATTTGTTAAAATAGTGAGAGACAAAATTAGACAAAAGTCTTAATCTAGTTGTGCATGTCATCATGAGTTGTTCGCTTATATTGTGTTTTTGTTATTATAGATTAACAGCACATATGATATCCTCACTATCACTTAGATGTATATTAGTTGCAAATAAATTGATTGGATCGAACTACGTGGACTGGTTAAGAAATCTGAGAATTATTCTCACTCAGAAGAAAATCTCCTGCGTACTAGATATACCTACCTCTGATTCGATCGAAGAAGATACTTTCGAGGAGAAAAGAACCACATATAAGATGTGAAAAGATGACAGTGCAACTATCAAATATCATGCTTGCCTCGATGAGCAATGAGCTTCAGAGACAGCATGAGGGCATAGATGTTCCCTCTATACTTCTTAATCTTAAGGAGATATATGGGGAACAAAGTCGAACTGCTAGATATGAGATATCTAAGTAGTTATTCTGTACCCGCATGATTGAAGGCATGTCTGTGCAAACTCATGTCCTAAAGATGATTGATTTGATCACTCGTCTAGGATAATTGGGTTTCACCATGGATGGTGAACTTAGCCAAGATTTGATCCTACAGTTTCTCTCTGACTCTTTCTCTCAGTTTATCATAAACTACTATATGAATAAACTGAACATCAGCCTGCCTGAGCTACTGAATATATTGAAAATAGTAGAGAGCCATTTTAAAGGTGAAAAGGCTCCAGTAATTCTTGTCGATAAGATCAACAAGAAGAAAGGCAAGAAGAGTTTCAAGAAAAAGTTAAACCCTAAGGCTGGCATCTCCAAGAAGAAGGTGAAGAAGGTCTCTGCCAAAGGTACTTGTTATCACTATGGCAAGGAGAGGCGCTGGAAGAGGAATTGCAAGGAATACCTTGCAACTATGAAATAGGCAAATGTTGCTAAGATTTGTATATGATACAAATTAACTTATCATTAAGTACTTCAATTTCAGATTCTTGGGTATTGGATACCGCCTGTGGCTCACACCTTTACAAATCATTGTAGAATCTGCAAAAAATAAAGAGTCTGAATAAAAGTGACTTCGAGCTGTTCGGTGCTAGTGAAGAGTCCATTCAGATCAAAATCGTGGGAACTAGGATTTTGATGTTGCCTTCAGGCAAAGTTTTGAAACTGAAGATCTATTATTATATTTATAATATCGTTAAAAAGATTATTTCTATACCCTTGTTATTAGAATAATATTTTGAAATAAAAGCAAAGAACAATAGTTGTTCTATATATTTCTCTAACGAATTTTATGAAAATACTTATATTGATAATGATCTTCTATTCCTATCACTTCATGATAATATACTTCATGTTGATAATATGAAGAAAAGAAAGAGAGAGGATGTGAATGTCACATATCTCTGGTACTGTCAACTTAGTCATATAAATGAGTCAAGAATTAATAAGTTGTACAAAGATAAATTCTTTAATTCTTATGATTTTGAATCATATGGAAATTGTGAATCTTGTCTCATGGGTAAAATAATCAAGACTCTATTTACTGGACATGGAGAAAGAGTGAGTGACATCTTGGATCTTGTACATACTGATGTTTGTGGTCTAATATCAACTCAAGTCAGAAGTGGATACTCTTACTTCACCACATTTACTGATGATATATATAGGTTTGGATATATATATTTAATAAAATACAAATCTGAAGCCTTTGACAAGTTTAAAGAGTATCAAAGAATGGTTGAGAAACAAACTGATAAAAATATTAAAACTCTTCGATCTGATCGAGGAAGAGAATACTTGACTAATGAGTTCTTTGATTATTTAAAATAAAATGGTATACTCTCTCAGTGGATACCTCCTTATACTCCACAATTAAATAGAATTACAGAAAAAAGAATCGTACCTTATTAGATATGGTGCAGTCCATGATATGTTTCACGAATCTTTCGATCTCTTTTTGGAGATATGCTCTCGAGGCCGCAGCGTATGTTTTGAATAAAGTACCTTCCAAATCTATTTCTAGCACTCCATATGAGATATGGAAAGGGAAGAGATCCAGTCTTAAACATCTTAAGATTTGGGGTTGCTCGACTTATGTAAAAAATATTGATGGACATAAGCTGAGTTCTAGATTAGAAAAATATAGATTTGTGGATTATCCCAAGGAGAGTATAGGATACTATTTCTATCACTCTACTCAACAAAAGGTGTTTGTTGGTAGGCATGCCATTTTCTTGGAGAAAGAGTTTATCCAAGAAAGGGGCAGTGGGTGGTCTGTTGAACTTGAAAAAATTCAAAACCTACAACCCATCCAGAATTTACTAACTAATTCTCAACTAGATGTGCCCACTATTGAGAAACAGCCACTACACATACCTCCTCTCTGAAGATCAAGTAGAGTGCATAATGTACCACTCAGGTATGAATTTTACATTGAGAATGACAACACATCCCACATCATTGAGAATGATATCGCACGATCTATTCGAAAGCTGTCATGAGTAGTGACTCTGACAAATGGCTCAATGCCATGAAATCCGAAATGGACTCTATATATACCAACCAAGTTTGGACTTTGGTTGATGCACCTAAGGGTATGACTCCAATAGACTACAAATGGATCTTCAAAAGGAAGATTGGAGCAGATGGCCAGGTAGAAGCCTATAAGGCCAGGCTAGTGGTAAAAGGTTTCAGACAAACAATAAGACATTGATTATGAAGAAATCTTTTCATCAGTAGTCATGCTCAAGTCTATTTGGATTATGCTTGCTATTGCTGCATACCATGACTATGAGATCTGATAAATGAATGTCAAGACTATCTTTTTCAATGAAAACCTTGAGGAAAAAGTCTATATGACTCAGCTAGAGGGATTTATCTCTAGTGAGAGAGCAAATCAGGTATGCAAGCTGAATAGTCTATTTATAGATTAAAACAAGCATCGAGGAGCTGGAACATCCATTTTGATGAGACAATCAAATCATTTAGCTTTATCAAAAATGTGGATGAACCTTATATGTACAAGAAGACCAATGGGAGTGTTATTATCTTTTTGGTCTTATATGTGGATGACATATTGCTCATTAAAAATGATATCCTGATGTTATAATTGATCAAGACATGGCTATCACAAAAGTTTTTCATGAAAGACTTGAGTGAAGCATCCTATATACTTGGTATAAAGATCTATAGAGATAGATCAAAAAAGATGCTAAGCTTGTCTCAGTCTAGGTACATAGACCTTGTATTGAAAAGGTTCAACATGAAGGGAAGTAAAAGAGGTTACTTGCCCATGGGTCATCGCATACAACTCTCTAAAAAGATATCTCCTAAGACACCTAAAAAGATAAATAGAATGAGTTCTATTCTTTATACTTTGACCGTAGGATCAATAATGTATGCTATGTTATGTACCAGGCCTGATGTAGCTTATACCTTAGGCATTGTAAGCAGATTTCAGGCTGATCCCGGAGAGATTCATTGGAAAGCTATGAAAAATATACTCAAGTACTTAAGAAGGACTAGAGATATTTTTTTATATATAGTGGATCTGATTTAAAACTGAAAGGTTATATTGATTCTAGTTTTCAATCTGATCTGTATGATAGTAAATCCATATCTGGGTATGTGTTCATCCTGTATGGTGGGGCAGTAAGTTGGAAGAGTTCCAAACAGCAAACTGTTGTTGACTCAGTCACTGAGGCTGAGTACATTACTGCTAGTGAGGCTGTTAAGGAGGCCGTCTGGATGAAAAAATTTATCTCAAATTGGATGTGGTCCCGGGATTGAACAACCAGTATCTCTTTATTATGATATTACTGAGGTAGTTGCTCAAGCCAAAGAACCGAAGTCTTATCATAAATCCAAGCACATTTTAAGATGGTTCCATCTCATTCGGAAGATAGTCGAAAGACGCGATGTGATCGTAAAGCGAGTTGATACCATGAATAATATAGTGGATCTGTTCACTAAGGCCTTGTTAGTGCAGCAGTTTGACCGCCATCTTGATTGCATGGGCATCAAGTATAGGGGTGATTGGCTTTAGTGCAAGTGGGAGATTGAAAGAACAATGCCCTACAAGACAATCGCATATGGGATGCGATAGGATATTTTCTATAATTTATCTTCTAGACTCACATAATTGATATTAATATTATTAATAAAATAAATATTTTTGATTCATTATATGCTGC
Organism: Elaeis guineensis; assembly: GCF_000442705.2. Lineage (NCBI taxonomy): Eukaryota > Viridiplantae > Streptophyta > Magnoliopsida > Arecales > Arecaceae > Elaeis > Elaeis guineensis. Next base: position 17,743,399 of record NC_026007.2, on the reverse strand, counting down.
ATCTTATTATTTTTAAGATTATAATGAATCCCATAGGTCTGGACAATGGTTTTAGGGCTGTGATAAGATCACGCCAGTCAAACTTAAATCTTTGATAGCCATGACCTAAAATATTTTTAATCATTAATTTATTGAGTCAAAGATCAATGATATCGGTAAGACTAGCATGTCTTATGTATGCTCAAAGATGAGGATGGTTCGTCTCACAACCACTTGTATGGTGACACTAATACAAGGATATGGGTGCTCATTAGAGAATGAGTTCACTGAAGAGACCTGTGAGAGAACATCTGATGGAGTCTTATTTACATGTCAGCTGATAGTTCTCTAGTAGGAGTTGTGTAAGTGATCCTTTGACTTGAGATCGCTATGGTACCTTGTGTATATGAATCCATATTTTGGTTCACTTCCTAACTTGATTCTCTGATCCTTATATAGGATATTTTGGATATGGTGAAGTGTGCATGGAGGTTGTGAGTGATCAATAAGAGATCAATCTAAAAGAAATATGCCCTACAAGTCAATCGAAATTTATGTTTTGATGAATTTTTTCTTGTAATTTTCCCAACTCATGTAATTGATATTTTATAAATAAAAGATATTTTTCATCATATGCGGCATCTTACTTTAGTAATGATTATGATAAACTCTATAAATCAGGATAATAATTTTAGGGTTATGATGAGATCATACCTATGAGACCTAAAATCTTAAAAATTCTGATTTAGAATATTTCTAATCATAGGAGCATTGAGTAGGGGATCAATGTTTCGGATAGACTAGCACTTCCTATGTATGCTCGATAGAGAGGGTGGCTAATCTCATAAGCTACTTGTATGAGATACTAATACAAGAAAGTAGGTGCTCATTAGAGAATGAGTTCACTGAATTAATCTGACTTAAGAAACATCTTATGGAATCTACTTATCCATCAAAAGATATTTTCTTATAGTGGGAGTTGTGCATATAATCCTTTGACTTGAGACTACCATGGAATCTTATATACATAAATCTATATTTTGGTTCATACTCATTTATGACTTAGTCATGTATGAGATATTCTGGATATGATAGAATATGTATGGAGATTGTGAGTAGGTCAACATGGAATCGATCACTCCTGATAAGAGGAGATCATATCCTTCTTGCTCCGATCGATTGATGATTCAAGAAGCCTTTGATCAAAGTAGAATAAAAATTAAAAAGAGTTTTTAATATTTTATTAATCGAATCATCATTTAAGATTGAGAAAAATATGAGTATGATATTGGATTTGACATCATTCCATATCCAAAGTCATATTCGGGGTGCAGGGAGATCGCAAGATCGAATTGCACGGTAACTTTTCAGTAAAGGATATTTTTGATATTTTTATCAAAATTTTATATCTTGTAGATAGATATGATATATTTCTAGACGTTAATCTTATTTTGTAGATTTAATCAAATTAAAGAGTTTAATTCGATCACCAATTAGAAAGAGTTCTAATTGCTGAAATTGGGTTAGCTTGATTGGTTCTAGATCGGATAGATTAAATTCTAATCAAATTTGATCGACTTACATTCAGGCCCACTACTGATTAGATGTGGAACTCAATGGGTCACGCACAAAGAGATTTGATCAGGGGGTGTAATTGGATTAGATCATGTTTGCAAAGTAGACATGCTAGCACATGTAGCAAATCCTAGCTTCTTGTTTCGAATTGGATTCGAAATTGATTCCAGATTAGGCTAATTAAAGTCAAATTAATTCAAACCAATTTTGGGTTTGAGTTGGGTCAGCCCTTGGCTATATGTATCAAAAGTTTGGAGCCAAGAAACCTGGTGCCCATGCATCAAAAGTTTTTCTTGCGTGTGGGATACAGTCTTTGTGCATAGAAACAGGTTTCACATCCCATGAGATGGGATGCCCCTTCCTCAGGTTTATCCAATGTTCCATGATGAGAAATTTTTTTTGATGATTTCTGACTTAATTTTAAGCACTGAGGAGTCTTTCTTTGGATTAATTACCTTCTAGTTTAATCATAAAACTTGGTTGAAGTTTAAAATCCTGCCAATCTGATCCATGTGCCTAACCAAGAGTCCAACTTGTGAAGGACTCTAATCTATGTGTCACACCTCATCTTACTTTTAAATTTTTTTCACACCATCAACAAGTTAGAACCTCAATTTTGGGCCATTGTATGGATGAAAGTCACTAATGGATGGTGGAGAAAAATTACATCAAGGAAAGCTGCGCGATGCATCAGAGAAACATTAAGAAAAATGTTCTGAATCTTCTGTGCAAAGCATCTCTCAGATTTGTTTCAGATGCTTGCCATGTGTCATGAGGCTCCTGATGGGTGTGGAAAATTGGTTAGGGGCATAAGAAATTTTTTGAGGTGCGAGATGGCGTGTGGAGGGGGTGCGAATCATTCTCGAAGGCAACCTATCTTTAAGTATTTAAAGGGGGTGTGCCGCGGGTATTTGATTCATTTATATTTTCAATTTCTTCTTTCTTTCTAATATTCTCTCTCTATTATCTAATTAGTCTCTTTCTTCTCTTGTTAGGATAAGTCCAAAAATAGTAAAGATAAGTTTGATTTTAGGATAAGAGCCTAGGAAGAGAATTAAGGAAGACAATGAGAGAAGAAAGATAGGGATAGGAAGGCTAGGAGGAGAGGAAGAGGGTCTTTAGGTCCTGGTACCGAAAAAAATTTTTAGAGTGAGAATTTTAGAAGAAGAATCATCTCAAAGAGTTGGTGTCCTGATCATAGCTCTGTATGGATCACCGTTGGAGGGCGAACACTTGGATGCCTGGTGGAGGTTCTGTCGGAATTTGGATTAAGTGCTTCAGATATTCTTCTATAGTTTGAATTTTATTATGTATATATATTATATGATTGTTAATCATCAAAGAAATACTAGTTTAAAAATTTAAAAATTTAAAATTTTTTAATTTAAATTTTTAAAATTCGTTATACTTCCGCTGTGCATGTCTACCCTGAAACCCTACAGTGGTATCAGAGCCGGCCTTATTTGGTTCAATCATATATACATAATATTTATGTGATGCATATTATAATTCATGCTATAAGATGAATTATGCTATGTAATTATGCTTTCATATGATGATATGAAATGATGCATATATGATTCACCACTTCATCATCCTGACATAAGGTTGTCTTAGCATAACGGGGTTATGCTGCAAGGTTGTCCTAGGATGATGAAAGTCCATATGTTATACTTGCATATATAGAATATTTTAATATTGATATATAAATTAGCATTATATAGTTAGAATGTGCATGAGATCAAATAAAAATTCTCATTAAAAATTATATTAAATTGTAGTGATATGCAACTAGGGGTTAACCAATTCTTGATCAATTGATCAATTAGTGTCTAGAAAGGTACTATAGGTAGTTCTTTAATTAGTTTTATTATCTGATCTGACCAATTTATTGACGTCTAAGGAAAGCAACAGGGAGACCCCCACCTTACTTGGTCAATTTGATTAAGCAATCTTGATATTGAAAAATCCTAATGTTGAAAACACTACTAGGAGCCTTCCTTCATGCTAGGTTAATATTACATCATAAACTATAACTAGTTTATTGTATTAATACAAGGTTTGTCATAAGGATTGATATAATATAATCCTGATGCATAGAAGATACTTACGGCAATTTTGGATGTAATGCTTTGTTGTGTTAACACAAGGGCAGTTATATTCGAATTTGACTGTATTGAAATGAAGGGTCTTATTTAACTAAAATATTATAGCTTGTTGTGTTAACATAAGGCTAATAATATTTTAGAGGCCAAGATATGATATGAAGAATTGCATGAGATGTAATTGGAAAGAATTTCCTACCTATGAATTCATAAGGGTTTATTGTGTTAACACAAGATCATTATGAGGGATTAGGTTCTCAATCCCACTAAGATAAATATGTAATATGTCCCATTCATCATAGTAGATGGTTATGATATTCAATAAAATAGTGGGAGGCATAATTAAATCTAAAGAACTTATTTAATTGTGTGAGTCAACATGAGTTGTTTGCTTATGTAATGTTCTTTATTCATTGTAGATTAAATTCTACAAATGGCATCTTCACTATCATTGCAAGAAATTTTAGATTCCAACAAGTTGACTGATCCCAATTATATAAACTGGTTGAAGAATTTAAAAATCATACTCACTCAAGAGAAGCTCTCTTATATTTTTGATGTCTCCGAACCACAAGATGTTGGGGATGATGCCACAGAGGAGGAGATATCCACATACAGGATGTGAAAGAATGACAGTTTGACTGTCAAGTGCATCAGACTAGCTTCTATGAGCAATGAATTATAGAGGCAGTATGAGAGTATAGATACTCAATCCATACTCCTCAATCTTAAAGAGTTGTATGGAGAACAGAGTAGGACTGCTAGATATGAGATATCTAAGTAGTTATTCCTTGCTAGAATGACTGAGAGATCATCCGTACAAGATCATATCTTGAAGGTCATTGACCTAATCGCCAAATTGGGTCAATTGGGTTTGGTGATGGATGGAGAATTAAATCAGAATTTGATCCTGCAATCTCTTCCCAAGTCCTTTGCTCAGTTTGTCACGAACTATCACATGAACAAACTGAATACCTCCTTGCCTGAGCTATTTAATATGCTTAAGATAGCTGAGAACCATATTAAAAAAGAAAAGGCTCCACTTCTTTTAATGGGTAAAACCTCTAAGAAGAAGTCAGATTTTAAGGGTTCAAAGAAAGCACTGAACCCTAAGGATGGCAAGATGAAGAAGAAGGAGAAGAAAGTCTCTGGATAGGGTACTTGCTTTCATTGCGGTAAGGTTGGACACTGAAAAAGAAATTGCAAGTTATATCTTGCAATTGTAAAGGCTAGTGCAAGTGATGCATCAAAAGGTATGTATGAGATACATATGATTTTGTCATTAAGTCCTTCCAATTCAGACTCTTGGGTATTGGATATCGCCTGTGGTTCTCATATCTGTAAGTTATTGCAGGGGCTGCAGAACATTAGAGTGCTAAAAAAGAGTGACTTAGAGCTTTACGGTGCTGGAGGAGAGTTCATCCAAGCAGAGGCTGTAAAGATATATACGTTGAAGTTACCTTCTGAGAAGATCTTAGAACTAGAAAACTGTTATTATATACCTAAGATCATTAAAAATATTATTTCTATACCATTGCTATTGCAACAAGGTCATGAAACAAATGGAAAGAGCAATAGTTGCTCAAATTTTTTTTCTAATAAAATTCTTTGTCATGGCATTATTAATAAAGGTCTTCTGATTCTATCTAATGACAATATTTTTCATATTGATGAAAACAAAAAGCGAAAGAGAGAAGAGAGGAATAATACTTTACTTTGGCATTGTCGACTTGGTCATATAAGTGAGACAAAGATTAATAACTTATACAAAGAAGAGTTTTTTGATCCTTATAATTATGAATCATTAAAGACTTATGAATCTTGTCTTATAAAAAAAATGACTAAGACTCCATTTAGTGGACATGGAGAAAGGACAAGTGAGTTATTAAGACTTATATATACTGATGTATGTGGTCCTATGACAACAGAAGCCAGAGAAGGATACTCTTATTTTATAACGTTCACTGATGATTTATCTAGGTTTGGATATGTATATCTTATGAAACATAAATTCGAGACTTTTGATAAATTAAAGAGTATAAAAGTATGATCGAGAAACAAACTAAAAAAAGTATTAAAATCTTTCAATCCAATCGAGGAGGAGAATACTTATCCAATGAGTTTCTAGATCATCTTAAAAAAAATAAAATTCTCTCAGAGTAGACCCCTCCTTATACACCACAGCTAAATTGTGTAGTAGAAAGGAGGAATCGTACTTTATGAGATATGGTGTGGTCCATGATGTGTCTTACAGACTTGCCTATTTTCTTCTAAAGATATGTCCTAGAAACTGCTGTCTATATCCTAAATAAAGTACCTTCAAAATCTGTGCCAGGCACTCCATATGAGATATGGAGAGAAAAGAAGTCTAATCTTAAATATCTTAAGATATAGGGCTATCCAGTTTATGTTAAAAGAAACTTTGGACATAAGCTGAGTGCTAGGACAGATAAATGCTTATTTGTAGGCTATCCTAAAAAGAGTATAGGATACCTCTTTTACCATCCTGCTGAACAAAAGATGTTTGTCAGTAAATATGCCACTTTTATGAAAAAAGAGTTTATCCTAGAAATAGGCAATGGGAAGAAAATTGAACTTGAAGAAGTTTAAGACCTACAAATGCAAGCACAAGATGATCCTCAATTAGAAATATCCATTAATGAAGTACAATAATAAAATATACCTCCTCTCCGAAGGTCGGATAGAGTGCGGAATATACCTATAAGGTATGAATTCGTTATTGAGAATAATGAAGCCCACATCATTGATAATGATAAACCTTTGATCTATACAGAAGCTATCATGAGTAGGGACTCAAACAAATAGCTAGAGGCTATAAAATCTGAAATAAACTCTATGTACTCCAACCAAGTGTAGACTTTGGTTGATGCACCAGAGGGTGTGACCCCTATTGGGTGCAAATGGGTCTATAAGAAAAAGATTGGAGTAGATGGCCAAGTTGAAGCCTATAAGCCAAATTGGTGGCTAAAGATTTTAGGCAAAAATAGAGTATAGATTATGATAAAATATTTTCATCTGTTGCCATACTCAAATCTATATGGATTATGCTTGCAATAATAGCATACTATGATTATGAAATTTGGTAAATAGATGTGAAGACCGCTTTCCTTAATGGTTATCTTGAGAAAGAGGTTTACATGTCTCAGCCAGAAGGATTTATCTCAAAAAGGAGAGCAAATCAGGTATGCAAGCTTAAAAAATCTATTTATGGATTAAAGCAGGCCTTGAGGAGTTGGAACATTCGCTTTGATATTATAGTCAAAGAGTTTGACTTTATCAAAAATGTAAATGAACCTTATGTATACAAGAAGACTAGTGGGAGTGCCATTATCTTCTTAGTTTTATATGTGAATGACATACTTCTCATTGGGAATGATGTCCCAATGTTACAATCGGTCAAGACATGGCTATCAAGTAAGTTTTTTATGAAGGATTTGGGTGAAGCATCCTATATACTAGGTATAAAGATTTATAGGGATAGATCTAAGAAAATGTTAGGCTTGTCCCAATCCAGGTACATAGATTTAGTGCTAAAAAGGTTTAGCATGGATGGGAGTAAAAGAGGTTACTTACCCATGAGTCAAGACATACACTCTCTAAAAGGATGTCTCCTAAAACACTAGAAGAGAGAAATAGAATGAGTTCTATTCCCTATGCTTTGGCAGTAGGATCGATCATGTATGCTATGCTATGTACCAGGTCTGATGTTGCTTATGCCTTAGGCATAATTAGTAGATTTCAGACTGATACAGGAGAGGATCATTGAAAAAGAGTAAAAAATATTCTTTAAGTACTTGAGAAGGACTAAAGATATTTTTTTGGTATATAGAGGATCTGATCTAAAACTAGAAGGTTATTCTGACTCTAGTTTTCAATCAAACTCTGATGATAGCAAATCTACTTCAGGGTATGTATTTACTCTTAATGGTGGAGCTGTTAGTTAGAAAAGTTCTAAGCAGCAGACTGTAACTGACTCAACCACTGAGGCAGAGTACATAGCTGCAAGTGAAACCACCAAAGAAGCTGTTTGGATGAAAAAATTCATCATTGAATTGGGTGTTGTTCCTGAGATTGAGAATCCAATATCACTTTACTGTGATAATACTGGAGCAATTACTCAAACAAAGGAATCAAGGTCTGATCATAAATTTAAGCACATTCTAAGATGCTTCCAGCTTGTTCATGAAATAATCGAAAGATAAAATATTATCATTGAACGAATAGAAACAAAAAACAACATAGTAGACCCGTTCATTAAGGCTCTACCACAACAGCAGTTTGATCACCACCTCGATTGCATAGGGATAAAATATAAGGACGATTGGCTTTAATGCAAGTGAGAGATTGAAAGGAATATGTCCTACAAGCCAATCAAAATTTGTGTTTTGATAGATTTTTTCTTGTAATCTTGCAGACTCATGTAATTGATATTTTATAAATAAAAGATATTTTTCATCATATGCTGCATCTTATTTTAGTAATGATTATGATGAACTCTATAAATCAAGACAATAATTTTAGGGTTATGATGAGATCATACCTATGAGACTTAAAATTTTAAAAATTTTGATTTAGAATATTCTTAGTCATAGGAGCATTGAGTAGGAAATCAATATTCTGGATAGACTAGTACTTCCTATGTATGCTCGATGAAGAGGGTAGCTGATCTCATAAGCCACTTGTGTAAGATACTAATACAAAAAAGTGGATACTCATCAGAGAATAAGTTCACTAAATTGATCCGACTTAAGAAATATCTTATGGAATCTACTTATCCATCAAAAGATGTTTTCTTATAGTGGGAGTTGTGCATATAATTTTTTGACCTAAGACTACCATAGAACTTTATATATATGAATCCATATTTTGGTTCATACTCATTCATGACTTAGTCATATATGGGATATTCTGGATATGGTGGAATGTGTATGGAGATTATGAGTAGATCAACATGGAATCGATCACTCCTGATAAGAGGAGATCGCATCCTACTTGCTTCGATCGATTGATGATTCAGGAAGCCTTTGATCAAAATAGAATAAATATTAGAAAAAGTTTTTAATATTTTATTAATTGAATCATCATTTAAGATAAAGAGAAATATGAGTATGATATTAGATTTGATATCATTCCATATCCAGAATCATATTCGAGGTGTAGGGAGATCGCAGGATCGAATTGCATGGTAACTTTTCACTGAAGAGTATTTTTGATATTTCTATCAATATTTTATATCTTCTAAGTAGACATGATACATTGCTATACATTAATTTTGTCTTGTAGGTTTGATCGAATTAAAGAGTTTAATTTGATCATCAATTAGAAAGAGTTCTAATTGCTGAAATCAGGTTAGCTCGATTGGTTCTAGATTGGATAGATTAAATTCTAATCAAATCAGATCGACTTGCTCTCGAGTCTACTACTAGTTAGATGTGAAACCCAATAGGTCACACATAAAAAGAATTGATCAAGGGGTCTAATTGGATTAGATCATGTTTGCAAAGTAGACATGCTAGCACATGTTGCAAATCCTAGCTCCTTGTTTCGAATCAGAGTCAAAATTAATTTCAGATTGGGCTAATTAAAGTTAAATTAATTTAAATTAATTTTGGATTTGAGTTGGGTCAGTCCTTGACTACATGTACCATAAATTTGAAGCCAGGAAATTTGGTGCTCACACATCAAGAATTTTTCTTGCACGTGGGATGTAGTCTTTATGCACAAAAATAGGTTTCATGTCTCATGAGATGGGATGCCCCTTCCTTAGGCTTATCCAATGTTCCATGAGGAGAAAAAATTTTTGATGATTTTTGACTTAATTTTAAGTACTGAGGAGTCCTTCTTTAGATTAATCACCTTCTAGTTTAATCATGAAAATTGGTTGAAGTTTTAAATCCTGCCAATCTAATCCATGCGCCTAACCAACAATCCAACTTTTGAAGGACTCTAATCTATGTGTCATGCCTCATCTTATTTTCAAATCTTTTTCATGCCATCAACAAGTTAGCATCTCAATTTTGGGCCATTGGATGAATAAAAGTCACTGATGGGTCTGGAGAAAAATTATGCCAAGAAAAGCTGCGCGACGCATCGAAAAAACATCGAGAAAAATATTTCGAAGAGTCCTTCTGTGTGAAGTGTCTCTCGAATTTGTTCCAGATGCTTGCCATATGTCATGAGGCTTCTGATGGGCATGAAAAATTGGCTGGGGGTGTGAGAAATTGTTTGGGGCACGAGATGGCATGTGGAGGGGGTGCGAATCATTCTCGAAGGCAACCAGCCGCTAGGTATTTAAAGGGGGTGTGCCGGGGAGATTTGATTCATTCAGATTTTTAATTTTTTCTTTCTTTCTAATATTCTCTCTCTATTTTTTAATTAATCTCTTCCTTCTCTTATTAGGATAAGTCCAAAAATAGTAAGGACAAGTCCAATTTTAGGATAAGAGTCTAGGAAGAGAATTAAGGAAGACAAGGAGAGAAGAAAGGTAGGGATAGGAAGGCTAGGAAGAGAAGAAAAGGGTCTTAAGGTTCTGGTGCTCAAGAAAATTCTCAGAGTAAAAATTTTGGAGGAAAAATTATCTCAAAGAGTTGGTGTCCTGATCATAGCCCTGTGTGGATCACCATTGGAGGGCAAACACTTAGGCGCCTGGCGGAGGTTATACCAGAATTTGGATTAAGCACTGCAGGTATTCTTCTATAGCTTAATTTTTATTATGTATATATGTTATATGATTGTTAACCATCAAGAAGGTGCTGGTTTAAGGGTTTAAATATTTAAAATTTTTTAATTTAAATTTTTGAAATCCGTTATGCTTTCGCTGTGCATGTCCACCCTGAAACCCTACACAGTCACTCCTAATAAGGAGAGCGAACATCCTATGTGATCTCATAGGTTGATGATTCTGAAAGTCTTTGATCAAAGTAGGATAATAACTAGAAAAGAGTTTCTAATATATCATCAACTGAATCATCACCTTCTGATCAAGATACATATAGATAAGGAATTAGATTTGACATATTTTCATGTCCACGCTCATCTGGGTTGTTGTTTGACTGAAGGATTGATTTACATGATAACTTAACACTGAAGGATATTTTGATAATTTTTTATCAAAATTTTAAATCTTTTGAATAGTCATAATATATTACTAGATGTCAATCTGGACTTGTAGAATCATCAAAATTAAAAAAAAATTAATTCAAAAATTAATTAGAAAGAGTCCTAGTTGATTGAAACTCTTGAGCTGACCTAATCTGATCGGATTAGGGTTACGTCAAGAGTCTGGATCCACTACTGACTAGATTTGAAACCCAATGGGTCACATACTTTAGAATTTAATTTTAGTCTGATTTAATTAGGATTTAATATAAATTTTAAGGGTTAATTTGATATGCTGGTATATTATATTAACCCAAGTTTCTAAATTGGTTCAGTTCAAAGTGTTTGAGTTAAACTAAATCAGTTATCTTTGACCTAATAGGATTGGATCTAATTTAATTGGGTTTTTATCTAACTTGGAAAAATTTTAAGTATGGAAGGACTCCTCTATGCCCACCAGGTCTCACACCAAAATAATATTGCCACCCCTCTTAATTAGCATTGGAAGGTGAAGAGTCCTTAATGAAGGCTCTTATCTTATCTTATTGCTTTATTTTCTCATCCAAAACCTTAATGATTTCATGCCAATTAATTATGAAAAATTTATAAGATATAGAAGAGGAGGATTCCTTTTGTGTGAAGGCTCTCTTGTGCTAAAATAAATCATGGTGATTTATTTCACTATGTGAGAAGGTGGAGTGCTAAAAGTTGGTGCCCCTTGGTCCTTCCTCACATCCCTTCTTTACCTATTTATATGGGGTGTCCGATATGAGCCAAGTTCTGGATTTTGGGTGAAAATAAAAGCCAAGTGATGTGTGAAAGAGGAAAAATTTTGAAAAAAAATTGAGAAAAAGATAAGGAAAAATTGAGAGGCAAAATTTGTAAGAAGGGTGGTGAGAGAATTAGCAAGTGTTGCTAGTTAGCCCTAGGGTTTGATTTTTTTAATGTGTTGGATTATAAAATCAAATCCTAAATTATGAGATTACTGAAGAGTGTCTTCTTGACATGATTCTGATGGTAAAATCAAAGGTGACTGAGTTTTGGTATGATCGTACTTCTAGTTCGAAGTCGATAGTGTTCTTGAGAAGACAAGGCCATGGCAGTGCACCGGTTAGGAAGGATCTTGACCAACTTTCGTATGGATCACCATTGGAGGGCTTCTACTTTGAGATCTCATAGAGATCACCATCATACCATATTATTTTTTGATGAAAGTATAAAATTCTATCTCTTTGCATGCTTGTTTTTGATTTGATCGACATCGACGAGATGATTCTAGAGTTTGGGTTTTGATTCGATAGTTTTAATTATTAAAGCTATTGATATGTTTGTTTTAAAAATTTTAAAATTCAATTTTTGCTACGTGATCAAAATCCAACAATGGTAAGAATCGATTTAGAGAGAATCTTATTCAATAGGTAAATAAAAGTAAGCAAAGCATGTTCTCAAAGAAATAAAAGAAGATCAGTGAAGCTCATCATGAACCAAACCATATCCAATAGGATTTGATTCCTCCACTCTGACATCCCATTCAGTTGAGGTGTTCTTAGAAGAGTCCATTGTGAGACTATGCTATTTTATTGAGATAACTTAGAAACTTTCACTAAGATATACAGCTCTTCGATCTGATCGATCAATCTTAAAGAATTTTTTAGTTTGCTTATTTATCTTATATCTGAATTTTTTGAACTTTTCAAGACTTTAGATTTGTATCTCATACATATACCCATATCGTGAATAATCATCAGTTAAGGTAATGATGTAAAGATAACCATCCCTGATCTGCACATCAAATGGACTGCACATATCAATGTGTACGAAGGTAAGTATCTCAATGGTACTCTTCTCTTATCCTACAAAAGGTTGTTTGGTCATTTTTTTCTTAAAGATAGGATTCACAAACTAGATAAGACATATGAGCCATGAAGTCCATTTTTCTTTAATCTATTTATCCTATCATCTCTAATACGACCAAGTTTGAGGTGCCATATATACTTTAGATCCACCTCAACTCTGGATCTCTTAGATCCTATGGTACTCACTATGACCAGATCTGACATACCTTCCAAGGGTGTGTCCTTATTCTTTAGAAACTTTGGGTATACAAGATAGTTCTTTATCCAATGGCAGTTGAAGTGGAAATACTTTCCTTTGCTAGTAACCTTCTACTTCTTTACGAACTTCTTCTTCTTCTAATTAGATTTTCTATTGGTAGAAGTAGCCACTCCATAATGAGAACTTGCCTTGAACCCTTCAAGGCCCCTTTCAGCAGTTACCAACAATTTAACTTTGGTGCAGTTAATTTTATTCATATAGTAGTTTACTATAAACTATCCATACAAATTAAAAAAAAATTATAAGATCAAATCCACTAGCAATTCCTTATACATCTTATGCTAAGCTTCTCAAGCTCCTTTAAGTCCTTGATCATTGTCAAACAATGATCATGGACAAACTACCTTTTGATCAACCGTCAGACGATTTGGTAATATGGAGATATCCTGATCGAGAACTTAGCTTAACTTCTTAAAACTTAAAACTATTTTAAATTTTTGAGTCAGTTTTTATAATTGATTTCGATTAGTCAGTTGGGTTCAAGAATATGAGCTAGAGGGTTAGAAGTTGATATTTATTATTTTAGAGAGTAAAAATTCTAATTAGATTTTTTTATATTTACTTTGAAATATTTATTTTAGAATTTTTTTTAAAAACAAATGTGCCTCCCACTATTTTTTTGAATCTTTTACGCTTCTTGAAAGAGAAATGAAAATCCTTCATGACTAAGGTTTCAAGTAGATACTGCAGTCCCACCAATTTAAGTATGACCTCACCTAATAGTTATTGGCAATATGTAAATTAATAAGTGGACAACTCTTGTCCAATACTTCTTAAGTAAGTTGCAGTCATCTTTGTTCTATAAGTCATGTAGGTCTCACCTGATAGTTATTAGACTCATTCTTTAGTTAAGTCAGACCATCGTTCAATGCATAGACAAAGCCATCATTAAGTCTCTCACCTAACAGTTATTGGGCTTAACCCTATCTTTACCCCATAGCATCTTATGCTAATAGAGTGGTTGCATCTTTCTAATGCAATTGAACCACTGTGATCAATTAAGAATAATCAACATCAGTAGGATGTCCGTACATCTACAACGATGGAAAATCACTCGACTTAATATTTATAAAGAGTTTTAATTTAGGTCTCAAATTATGATTATTTATATCTCATGCAAATAAAATCAGCAAGATATTAAAATAAAATTAGTGATGATCATGGATCTAGGAGATTCGAGCTCGAGCCACTCAGCCGAATCAGGGTCTATTGGTCAAAATAGAAGCACATCAATTAGTTTGACCATCTTCAACTCCTTAAATTGATTCGAAGCAACTCTTCGATCTCATCACGATCAACATCTTGATCCAACCTCAACCAATTTTTTGACTCGACCCATGCTTGTCGTGTGCTATGGGCTTGCAACCGATCAACCATTGATGTGCAACCATTCACATGATAGGACCTATAAAATACATAACACAAAAATTAATTACAACCCTTTAAATCATATGAGACATGTAGGTCTCCAAATTACATAAGTTTGATGTTGCTTGTACGCATCCAAAAATAAATAATTTTACATACACAGGGTCCATAAATATGATACATCATAGAGATCATAATGAGGTCTCAATCTTATGATTATCACTACATGTATCCCATACATGAACAATAAAAATTTTAGATTTGGAAATTGGGCTGATCATTTAACATGGATTCAAATAAATATCATGTGATCTCATCACTATCTCTTTCTGATCTTATCGATTATCGATAGTGGCTGATCAAATCAATCAACAAGATCAGATTTTTCATTCTTCAAATCTTGTTAAACAATATATAATATTCAAATCAATAATCTAATCTTAAAACATATGAGGGTGGCTCTAATACCATTATGAAAAATGAGGGGTTGATTGATATGCATAGTAGAAGCATAAATTAAAATTTTAATTAATCATGCAATAAAATAAAAATTAATTTCAGATTTAATTAGCATGAGATCTCATCTCGTATCAACCTCGAATCTCTCTTAGTTATTAAGATTAAGATTAAAAGAAAAAAAAATCAGATGTTCACCTTTGCATGGGTAGCTCTTCATCATAATTTAATGATTGTGGATGTCTTCATGGTTCTTTTGAAGCCATAGACATATTCAGCCTATACAGATATCCACACAAAGTTGTAGTTTGATCAAAGTAGCTAATCTCATGAGGGTGCTAGCTCCATTACAGAGATCCTCTTTGATGGTGAATTTCTCAAAGATTTCAGCTTTTCCTCTTTACAGATCATGCTTCACATGCGAACAGATCAAGAACCTTTCTTAATCCATTCTTGATTTTCTTCTTAAGAAAATCCAGCACGTTAGCCTTCATGATTTTCTTCTGAAGAAAATCCAACGCTCAGCCCTTTGTGGGTGTGGAACTCTTTCCATGATGAATAGAAGAGACGTCCAACTATTGGACGTGGAAGGAGGAAGGGGGTGTCCCACTCCTTTGATGCGAGGAAGAGATGTCATTTCTTTTTCATCCATAATAAAGAGAGAGAGGCATAAGAAAGAGGGGCGTGTAAAGGTTAGGGCATGGAATCTTTATTTGTAGCGCTCTACCTCTTGGCATGAAAATCCTTTTTAACATTAAGAAACTTGAATCTTAAGAGAGGTGCGTGAGATATGAAGGGGTGTGAAGGGACCTCTTCCCTTCTTAGCATGTTTCCCTCCACATGAAAAACAAGAGGTATCAAACCTCTTGGGCATGAAATAAAGAGGGAGCATGATCCTCTCTTTGGGGCACTTATCCAAGGCAAGAGATCTCTTGCCTTTTAAAGAAGTTAGGTTCCTTCTTAAATTAGGACTCCACCATGCCAACCAACCAAGAGTCCAACTCAAGTGGGGCTCCTATTCAGATAAGAGGCACCTCTCTTTTTCAATGTGAAAAACTAAGAAGTAGAGGGGGTGTCCGATTTTTGATGTGAGAAAAAAAAAATAGGGTGCCAATGGGAAGGAGTCCTTCTATATATCAAACACTTTTAACGGATAAAGTCCCAAGTTGCCTGGACTTTGATCAAATCAAAATCCTTATCTCATAAGGAATCCAATTACATTTGGATTTGATCATGTGAACTTTTTAGTATGTCAAATTAATGTTGGGTTCTGGCCATGCAGTGCAAAATAATTTTTAAAATTTTTTAAAATACTCAAAATAATAGCTATATCAAATAAAACTATCGAGCCAAACCCAAAATCCTAGAATCACCTTGCCGAACACGATCAAAGCAAATTCAAGCATACGAAAAGATAGAATATTATACTTTAACTAAAATAGAAAAGTGGCATGTTGGTGTTCTCCATAAGATCCCAAGGTAGAAGTCCTCCAATGGTGATCCACACGAAAGTTGGCCAAGGTCCTTCCCAATCGGTGCACAGCCGTAGCCTTGTCTTTTCAAGAATACTGCCAGCTTCAAACTTACGTCACGATCTCACCAAAGCCTAGTTACTTTTGATCTTGCCATCAAAATGACACCAAGAAGATAATCTTCAGATGTTATATAATCTAGAATTTAATTTTTGACTCTAACATATGAAAAAATCAAATCCTAGGGCACTCCAGCAACACTTGCTAAAAATCTCACCACCCTTGTAGCAACTTTGGCCACTCAAATTCCCCTCTTTTTTTTCCCAATTTTTTTTTAGATTTTTTTTTATTATTTCTACATCCCTTCTCTTAGACTCATCCAAAAATCTCAGCTAGAAGCTATCTGGGGCATACCCTATAAATAGGGGACCAAGGGATATTACATGGGATGAAGGGGTGCCAACTTTTGGCGCTCCAACTTCCCACATGCCAAATAAATTTACTGAGTAAATTTTTTATAATTTAGATACTTAGAGCAAAATAACTCTTTCTTCTCTATATTTCATAAAAATTCATTAATTTTTGGCATCAAAACATAGGATTTCTGATTTATCTTCTAAGGCAATGCTTTTAATAAAGAGCCTTCTTTAAGAAGGACTCTTTATTTCTCACGCTGATTTGAGGTGGGCAGCAATTATATTTTTGCATGGCTTTTGGTGAATGTGGAGGAGTCCTTCTTCACTTAAAACTGATCTAAGTTAGATAAGGATCTAATTCAAATTGACCCAATCCTATTAAGTCAAAGCCAACTGGTCTAGGTTAGCTCAAATACTTTGAACCAAACCAATTTGGGAACTTGGGTTAATACAATATGCTAGCATATCAAATTAACCCATAAAATTTATATTAAACTCTAATTAAATTAGATCGATGCTAAATCTCAAAGTGTGTGATCCATTGGATTTCAAATCTAGCCAACAGTAGATCCAGACTTTCGACGTAACCCTAATCTGATGAGATTAGGTCACCCGAAGAGTCCCAATCAACTTGGACTCTTCCAAATTGATTCCAGAATTAAATTCTTTCAATTTTTGTCAAGCTTATAAGTCAAGATTGATGTCTAACAATATGTCATGACTACCCAAAAGATTTAAAATTTTGATAAAAAATTACCAAAATACCCTTCAGTGGCAAGTTTTTATGTAATTCAATCTTTTAGTCAAACAACATCTCAGATGAGCTGTGGGCATGAAAATATATCAAATCCAATCACTTATCTTTACGTATCTCGATCTAAAGGTGATGGTTCAGTTGATGATACATTAGAAATTCTTTTCTAATTATCATCCTGCTTTAGCCAAAGACTTTCAGAATCATCGTTCTATGAGATCACATGGGATGTTCGCTCTCCTTATTAGGAGTGACTGATTCTTTATTGATCACTCACAACCTCCATACATACTTCATCATATCCAAAATATCTCACACAAAGATCAGAGAATCAAGTTGGTAATGAACCAAAATATGGATCCATGTACAAAGGTACGATGATGACCTCAGATCAAAGGATCACTTACACAACTCCCACTAGAGAATTATCAGTTGATATTAAATAAAAATCCATCTAATTATTCTCTCGTAGGCCAATTCAGTGAACTCATTCTTTAATGAGCATCGATATCCTTGTATTAGTGTCACCACACAAGTGGTTATGAGATCAACCACCCTCATTTCTGAGCATACATAGGACATGCCAGTCTTACCGGTATCATTGATCTCTGACTCAATATACCAATGACTAAAAATATTTTAGATCAAGGTTATTAAAGATTTAGATCTCACTGGCATGATTATCACGATCCTAAAACCATTGTTCAGACCTATGGGGTTTATTATAATTTAAAATTAATAAGATACAATATATAATGAATCAAAAATATTAATTTTATTAATAATATTAATATCAATTACATGAGTTTGAAAGATAAATTATAATAAACATCCTATTGTATCCCATATGCGATTGGCTTGTAGGATATAATTCTTTCAATCTCCCATTTGCACTAGAGCCAATCATCCCTATACTTGATACCCATACTATCAAGGTGGTGTTCAAACTGCTGCATTGATAAGGTCTTAGTGAATGGGTTCGCTATATTGTTCTTCATGTCAACACGCTCTACGATCACATCACATCTTTCGACTACCTCCCAAATGAGGTGGAACCATCTTAGGATGTGCTTGAATTTATGATGAGACCTTGATTCTTTGACTTGAGCAACTACCCCAGTATTATCATAATAAAGAGGCATTGGTTGTTCAATCTCTAGAACCACACCCAACTCTGTGATGAATTTCTTCATCTAGACGGCCTCTTTAACACCCTCACTTGCAGCAATATACTCAGCCTCAGTGATCGAGTCAACAACAGTTTGCTGTTTGAAACTTTTCCAACTTACTGTACCACCATACAAAGTGAACACATATTTAGATATCGATTTGCTATCATCCAGATCAGATTAAAAATTAAAATCGATATAACCTTTTAGTTGTAAATCAGATCCACCATATATTAGAAAAGCATCTCTAGTTCTTCTCAAGTGCTTGAGCATATTTTTCATAGCTTTCCAATGATCCTCCTCAGGATCAGCCTGAAATCTACTTAGAATGCCCAAGACATAAGCCACATTAGGTCTGGTACATAGTATAGCATACATTATTGATCCTACTGTCGAAGCATAAGGAATAGAACTCATTCTATTTCTCTCTTCTGGTATCTTAGGAGACATCTTCTTAGAGAGTTGTATGCTATAACCTATGGGCAAGTTACCTCTTTTACTTTCCTTCATGTTGAACCTCTTCAACACAAGATCAATATACCTAAATTGGGACAAGCCTAGTATCCTTTTTGATCTATCCCTATAGATCTTTATACCAAGTATATAGGATGCTTTACCCAAGTCTTTCATGAAAAACTTTTGTGAGAGTCAAGTCTTGACCGATTGCAACATCGGGATATCATTCTCAATGAGCAGTATGTCATCTATATACAAGATCAAGAAGATAATAACACTCCCACTACTCTTCTTATACATACAAGATTCATCCATATTTTTTATGAAGCCAAACGATTTGACTATCTCATCAAAATAGATGTTCTAGCTCCTCGATGCCTGCTTTAATCTATATATGGATCTATTCAGCTTGCATACCTGATTTGCTCTCTCACTTGAGATAAATCCCTTTGGCTGAGTC
Source organism: Elaeis guineensis (assembly GCF_000442705.2). Taxonomy (NCBI): domain Eukaryota; kingdom Viridiplantae; phylum Streptophyta; class Magnoliopsida; order Arecales; family Arecaceae; genus Elaeis; species Elaeis guineensis. The sequence goes on along the minus strand of NC_026007.2, from coordinate 17,723,955 downwards.
ACATAGACTTCTTCCTCAAAATTTCATTGAGGAAGACAGTCTTGACATCCATCTGCCAGATCTCATAGTCATAGTATGCAGCAATAGTAAGCATTATCCGAATAGACTTGAGCATGACTACTGACGAAAAAATTTCTTCATAATCAATACCTTATTTTTGTCTAAAATATTTTGCCACAAGCCTAGCCTTATAGGTCTCTACCTGGCCATCTGCTCCAATCTTCTTTTTGAAGACCCATTTATAGCCTATTGGGGTCACACCCTCAGGCGCATCAACCAACGTCCAAACTTGGTTGGCATACATGGACTTTATTTTAGATTTCATGACATTGAGCTACTTGTTAGAGTCACTACTCATGATAGCTTTTGAATAGGTCGTAGGCTTATCATTCTCAATGATGTGGGTTATGTTGTCATTCTCAATGACAAACTCATACCTGAGTGGTATACTACGCACTCTACTCGACCTTCGAAGAGGAGGTGTGTGTAGTGGCTGTGCCTCAACAATAGGCACATCTGGTTGAGAACCATCTGGTGAATCCTAGATGGATTATAGGTTTTGAACTTTCTCAAGTTCAACAGACCTCCTACTGCCTCCTTCTTAGATAAATAAAAGTGGAAGATTGTTGAGAATAGTGTCCCAAAGCCAATCGTCAATCTCTTGACAGTTGTGCTCTTTCTTGTATTAGTATATGAATTATAAATAAATAAAAGTTATTTTAATATTTTTTATCACAAATTATTTCATCTTCTAATGAACTCTTGTGTTGTGCTAAAGTCCTTAGGACTATTTAGACTCGACAAAGGAGGATTTATCGTTTAGTCCTTAAACCTGTTCGCGACCAAATGATATGTTGTTACCAAGAACAACAACGTTTATCAAGCATAGGTCATTGTGTGCCATATGGGTTGGTTGTCCTCTTAATCAAGGAGTGTAGAGACACTAGTATGGCATACAGGTGAGATATAAGGGTACATCTGCACTGAACGTGACCGACTCCGAAGCTTTTTCTGCTGTCAAGATTTGCTCCGATGGGATATGGGTATAAATATCCCTCCGACCTGAGACCGCCACAATGACTTGCAAGCAACTCACTGGACTTAGGCACTGGACTATCTGAATTTCTAATTCAGTGACGGAAGGCTGCTGGGTGTAGTCAAGTACTTGACTTGTCGATGCGTGTGTCAAGATGGGATTGACCACTCCAGTTCAGGAGCTATGTACAGTCGTGTTTCAATTTAGCAAAATCTTGATCAGGATAGTCCTAGTGAGGAGTCACAGGACTGTTTGAGTTGAGCACAATTCGGATGATTTGATCAGGGTTGACAGTTTAACCCTGAGTCATCCTATACACAGGGGTCAAAAGGGATGAATTATACAGTAACCATATTCGCGTAGGTTTTGAATGTTGCGATTGTGACTATTCAACCTATCCAAATATCGGGTACCATTACTAGATGATCACTTCGATTAGTACAAAAATTGATTCCTGTGCTACCGGCTTAGGTTCGAACCTGTGGGGTCACACACATTAGAGGTTCCTATCTAATCTGATGGTTGGTGAAGAGTCCCACTGGATTAGAACTCTTCGACCAAGAGTCCTAATGCTCGGAGACTCTGAGTCCTATGTGTCTGGGACTCTATGATTGAGAATCAGGATTCTCTGATCATGAGTTTCACACATTTTGGGTATCGGGGTCAAGAATCCCACTGGTTTGGGACTCTTCGATCAAGGTTTCATATCAATGGACTTTGATGCCCGATTGCCCATCGAATTTGGACTCAGTATTTATGAGAGGTTTAATTAGTGATTTGATCACTAATTAACTCAATTTGATTGAGTAATTATTTTTGGATCAAGTCAAATTGAATTGGATTTAGTTGGATTTAACCCGATTAGGTTAAGAGTTGACCTAATCGCCGAGGTGGTTTGGTCTCTGATTTGATCAGGGGTTGGGCTTAGTCAATTCTTGATTTGATTAGAATTTTATTGAGCCTAATTAAACCTAATTGTGTTGGATTTAATTAAGTCTAATTGTGCCTAACCTATTTTAATAAGGTTGGTTCAATTAGATTTGAAACCACCTTGACTTATCTCCCTGCGCCACCTCACTCACCTGTGCCTATTTGAATTCACGAGAAACAAGTTCATGTAAATTTTCTCCCACACAGAAGCCTTCCCACGCCCCACCTGTGTGCACCATCTGAGTGGATAAAGATGGTTGGTTGGCCATTCAAATTCAAATGAAGTTTGAATTTGAATGGACAACTAATCCCATGTGCCACCTTATCCATTTGTGCACCACTTCCTCCACACAAGAAAAGGTTTCTCGTGTAAACTCTCCACGCACAAAGAATCCCATGCCCCTCCCTTCTCATGCTAAGAGTGGATAAAGATTGGTTAGTTGGCATTTGAATTCAAATTTGATTTGAATTCAAGTGAGCAACCACCTAGCTTTATCCTCTCACGCAGTGAAAATGCTGAAAAGATGCGGTCTTGCATCATTTTAAAAAGAAGAGAAGATAGGGCATGCGCACATCTGATCTTAGAGAGTTAGGGTGGCATAAGAAGAGACTTCTTCATGAGAAAAGAAAAAAAAAGAAGAGAAAAAGAAAAGAGAGAGTGGGCGCAAGTTTCTTCTATGAGTACCCTAGGGTTTCAGCCTAGGGTTCGGGAAGTGAGAAGGTGAGCTACGAGTGTCGTGAGCCTACAAAATTTCAAGAAGAGCTTCATCAATCTCTCAAAAATATCTGCTAATGATCCGAAGCATCCGAAGAGTCGGTAGATCAAGATCGAAGGAGTTCGATCAGCATCAACCGTCGAAAGGGTTCTGCAACGAACAAGCATTCGTGAGGAGCCGATCAGATCAGAAGCTTCGTGTGGATGATCCACAGAGGCCAAACATATTGTGTGGCTACATTACAATGATCAGACCTTTCCGACGATGATCAGACTGCAGCGATCGATTACCTGCACGAAAGTAATGTGTTCTGAACACATAACAGTAAAATATTTAATGTAGAAGTTTAAATTTCAAATTTAAATGCATGCTATATATATCATATTTAGATTCTTATATAGGGTTAATACATATTAATTAATTAAATTAATTAATAATTTTTATTATAAAATTATAATTTTGAAAAAATTTTAAAATTATCGTTTTATCCCTGCACTGAAATTCCCATAAATGGTATCAGAGTAGGTTCTAAAATATGATATACATTTGCATATGTAGATTAAGTAGTAATCTAAAAGTTTAAATTTGAAATTTAAATTTAAAATTTGAAATTCAAAATTTGAAACTTGAATTTTAAAATTTAAAATTCAAAATTCAAAATTCAAAAATTTGAAATTTAAAATTTAAAATTTGAAATTTGTTTAAAATTTAAAATTTGAAATTCAAAATTTAAAATTCAAAATTTAAAATTTGAAATTTATTTGAAATTTAAAATTCAAAATTTAAAATTTAAAATTTAAAATTTAAAATATAAAATTTAAATTTTAAAATTGGTATATTTAGATATACTTGATCCAAGTAGCAAGTAGTCTAATTGGGTTGGTTGTCATGGTCATCCGATCATAGAAGAAAAGTAGGGTTTAAAGACCCTCTCCTCCCATTCGATGGGGTTCTCCAATGGTGGTAGGGGTGCCGATGCGATTATATCTCATGCAGATGAAGCAATGAAAGGACTTAATTTGTAAAGGTTCAATTGTAAAATTTATCATGAATGTGTTAGATTAGATCTAAAGGAATATTCATGATTTATTTTGATTGAGTTATTTTCTGTTAAGTAATTAGCAATAGGATTGCTGTTTATGAAATGTGCTGATCTATTTGTGAAATGAGTCAACACATTTGGTGAACAAAAAATAAAACCTTTCAAATTTAAAAATTATTTTCGAAATGCCAAACCCTGACCCATCAGCCCAAATACTTAATTAAAAAAATTAAGTGTTGTCTAGTTGGTCTAGAATTATGAATTAAGACCTAAGACAATTGCATAAACTTGTGGATCAATGGGTTAGATGGATTAGGTCCATAATTGGGTTAGACCTAAGGTTAGCTTAAAGAAATGGACTAAATTAGAGTAATTGATCAAATATAATCAAAAGTTGAATTAGATTAGGTCAAGGACACTCTAGACTCAACTCCAACAGTTGTAGTTGAATGGGTCCATGTCTTTAACTAGACCAAGATGGACTTAATTCATGGCTACGCGGTGGAACTCTATTTACTAAGTTGATCAAATTAAAACTAATGAACCGGTTGGTGTCTAAGGTAAGTTCGGCAGTCTGACCAGTGGTTTTTAAGTGGGAGCTACTCGCATTGATTCGATCTCTAATGAGCTAATGGCATATCCTCACCACTGATCTCACTTACCTGGCCAACCTAGTGAGTTAGGTTTTGATTAGATCACTTGGTGATTAAGGCTCACCCATGTCATTAGGTAAATCAGTGTGACTGATTTAGGTGCTCCTAATACCGACTTTAATTAAATTCTTTTTAGTCTGACTTGATGAAGTTAGTGGGAGGATTGAAATTGACTGGTTAATTTCTTCTCTTCTATCCTTTAATAAAAATCTTCAAAAATTATTAGGTCCCTAAAATGATTAAGTTATAGTGATAATTAAGTCATAGCTTCCCATTAAGTGAGTGATAATGAGTCCATTAGTTTAATAATCACTAGAGGCTCAAAGGCCTAGTGCTTATTGACTAATGGAATTATCATTCATAATATGATAATTTGGTTGAGTCTTTCTGAATGGTGGTCAGGTTGGCCGGCCAAAGTCAGGCCTGATCATTTATTGATCCGATTCATCAAATCAAGTCATGTTAATGGTTGGATCTAACCAGATCTTTTTAGTGGAGGCCAAAGCCTACTGATTAGGTTCTAGGGCAAAATTAATTACTAGAAGTTGTTTAGAGAAACAACTAGTTATGAACCCACCCATAGATGCACATGGGTTGACCAACCAAAGTTGGGCTCGTGTGTAGTCTATGTGGATTCTAGTACCCACTAAGGAATTAAAATAATTTCTCGAATTGGAGGTTGAGGCTACCAGTTCGTAAAAATACTGGGAGAAACTTTAGACTAAAGTCCAAGTCTTTAGTATTAATAATTTATGTACTAATAAAGGTCTAGTTTTCTTTTATGCAACTATGGCCACTACCCTGTCCCTTCGGCCATTATTAGATAATGACAAGCTCATAGGACCTAATTTCGATAGCTGGTATCGAAAATTAAAAATCATCCTTGAGCATGAGTGGATTCTTTATGTAGTAACAGATCTGGCACCTGAGGAGCTAGCCTCGAATGCTAAAGGGACGGTCCGAGACACTTACCAGAAGTGGCTCAACGACCGCACCACCGTTCGGTGCATAATGCTGGTGGCAATGAATGATGAGTTCAGCCGCAGGTTCGAGAATGCCCAGCCATAGGAGATGCTTCAAATGTTGAATGACTCCTTTGGCACGCCTGATGACGCTGAAAGGCACAAAAATTAGTTGTGCCATTTTCAATGCTTGGATAAGGGATGGGGCCTCAGTCACTGATCATGTACTGTACATGATCGAAATGATTGAGCACCTAAGTAAACTGGGCTTTTCCTTGTACGAGCAGCTCGATAAGGATGCGATCCTTAATTCTTTGCCCAAGTCCTTCCTCTCCTTCCTTACTCATTTTCGGATGACAAAGCCTGCAGTGAACTACCACGGCTTGTTGGGGTTGCTACAGAACTTTGAGAAGGATCACCAGCTCCATAAGGAGTCGATGAATGTCATGGGAGGATCTTCTTCTGCTCGTCGATCCTTTAAGAAAGGGAAGAAGAACAAGAAGGTGCAGCCGCATGCTGGGACATCTGCACAGGGTCAGACCAAGAAGCGCAAGCCCGATCAGAGCCAGGTAGAGTGCTTTTTTTGTAAGAAGCAGGGGCACTGGAAGAGGAACTTGTTGGGAATAGTGTCCCAAAATCAATCGTCAGCCTGTTGAAGGTTGTGCTCTTTTTTATATTAGTATATGAATTATAAATAAATAAAAATTATTTTGGCATTTTTTATCATAAAATATTTCATCTTCTAATGAACTCCTGTATTGTGGTGAAGTCCTTAGGACTATTTAGACTCGACAAAGGAGGATTTGTCGTTTAGTCCTTAAACCTGTTTGCAATCAAATGATACGTTGTTATCAAGGACAATAATGTTTATCAAGCATAGATCGTTGTGTGCCATATGGATTGGTTGTCCTCTTAACCAAGGAGTGTGGAGATACTAGTATGGCATACAGGTGAGACATAAGGGTACATCTGCACTGAACGTGACTGACTCTGGAGCTATTTCTACTGTCAAGATTTGCTCCGATGGGATATGAGTATAACTGTCCCTCCGACCTGAGACCGCCACGGTGACTTGCAAGCAACTCACTGCACTTAGGCACTGGACTACCTGAATTTTTAATTCAGTGATGGAAGGCTGCTGGGTGTAGTCAAGTACTTGACTTGTCGGTGCATGTGTCAAGATGGGATTTACCACTCCAATTCAGGAGCTGTGTACAGTTGTGTTTCAATTTAGCAAAACCTTAGCCAGGGTAGTCCTAATGAGGAGTCACTTGACTGTTTGAATTGAGCACGATTCGGATGATCTAATCAGGGTTGACAGTTTAACCCTGAGTCATCCTATACACAGGGGTCAAAAGGGATGAATTATACAGTAACCATATTCACGTAGGTTCTGAATATTATGATTGCGACTATTCAACTTATCCAGACATCGGGTACCATTGCTAGATGGTCACTTCGATTAGTACAGAAATTGGTTCTTGTGCTACCGGCTTAGGTTCGAACCTGCGGGGTCACACACATTAAAGGTTCCTATCTGATCTGATAGCTGATGAAGAATCCTAATGCTCGTGGACTATGAGTCCTACATATCTGAGACTCTATGATCGAGAATCAGGATTCTTTGATCATGAGTCCCACACATTTTGGGTACTGAGGTCAAGAGTCCCACTGGTTTGGGACTTTTTGATCAGGGTTTCATATCGATGGACTTTGATGCCCGATTGCCCATCGAATTTGGACTCAGTATTTATGAGAGATTTAATTAGTGATTTGATCTTTAATTAACTCAATTTTATTGAGTAATTAATTTTGGATCAAGTCCAATTGAATTAGATTCAGTTGGGTTTGACCCGATTAGGTTAAGAGTTGATCTAATCGTCGAAGTGGTTTGGTCCTTGATTTGATCAAGGGTTGGACTTAGTCAATTTCTAATTTAATTAATATTTTATTGAGCTTAATTAAGCTTAATTTAGTTGGATTTAATTTAGTCTAATTGTGACTAACCTATTTTAATAAGGTTGGTTCAATTGGATTTCAAACCACCTTGACTTTTCTCCCTGTGCCACCTCACTTCATCTGCGCCCATTTGAATTCATGAGAAACAACTTCTCATGAATTTTCTCCCACGTAGAAGCCTTCCCATGCCCTCTCTTGTGTGCCATTTATCTGGATAAAAATGGTTGGTTGGCCATTCAAATTCAAATGAAGTTTGAATTTGAATGGGGCAACCAACTCCATGCGCCAACTTGCCTTATCCATCTTGTGCGCCACTTATTTTACACAAGAAAGAGTTTCTTGTGTTAACTCTCCATGCACAAGAGAGCCCACACCCCTCTCTTCTCAGACGTAGAGTGGATAGGAATGAGTTGGTTGGCATTTGAATTTAAATTCAATTTGAATTCAAATGAGCAACCACTTATCTTTATCCTCTCATGTGGTAAAAATACTGCAAAGACGTGATCTTACATCATTTTAAAAAGGAGATAAGATAGGGCATGTGCAGAAGACATCAAATAAAAAGGGTGGCATGAGAGAGCTTTCTTGCGTGAGAAAAGAAAAGAAAAGAAAAAAAAAAGAAACAAGTGGGTGCAAGTTTCTTCGGAGTGTACCCTAGGGTTTTGGCTTAGGGTTCAGAAAGTAAGAACGTGAGCTACGAGTGTCATGAGCCCACCAAACTTTAGAAAGAGCATTATCAACCTCTCAAGTGCATCTGCTGATGATTCAGAGTATCTAAAGAGTCGGTAGATCAAGATCGAAGGAGTTCGATAAACATCGACCATCAAAAGGGTTCAGCCATGAACTAGCATTCGTGAGGAGCCGATCAGACCGAAAGCTTCGTGTGGATGATCCGCAGAGGCTAGACACACTGTGTGGTTGAGTTGTGACAATCAAACCCTCCCGACAGTGATCAGATTGCGACGATCGATTATCCACACAAAGGTAATGTGTTCTGAACACATAATAGTAAATTATTTACTGTAGAAGTTTGAATTTCAAATTTAAATGCATGCTACGTATATATCATATTTAGATCCTTGTGTAGGGTTTATATATGTTAATTAATTAGATTAATTAATAATTTTTATTATAAAATAGTGATTTTAAAAAAGTTTTAAAATTATCATTTTACCCCTGCACCAAAATTTTACTTCAGAACTGTCCTCTATACATTGCCTCCCTGGATCCAAATAGGCCGAAGAAGAAGCAAGATAATTATATGATAACACCTTGCAACTTTTTCATTTGTGATACTACTATCTAGGTATTGGATACCAGAAGCCCTTATCATATCTGTAATTCGATGCAGGGTCTGCAGGTCAGTAGGAGATTTGATGAAGGTGAGAGGTTCCTGAATGTTGGAGATGGAAGCAAAGTTTCACTTCTAGCTTTAAGAATCATGAACCTTGTAATCAACTCTCGTAATGTAATTCTGAGTGAACGTCACTATTGTCCAAATTTTTTATTAAATATTATTTCTGTAGGCCTTTTGGCCATGTACAGTTATAAATTTTTAATAAAAAAAATATTTGCAATATCATTTTGAATGGTGTTACAATGTTTGTTGGATAACTAAATAATAGAATTTACTTACTATCACAGTCTGTTAATGTGGTTCAAACCTTCGATAAATGTCTTAGAATGGATAATATGTCAGAAGTCTACCTTTGGCACTGTAGGCTAGGTCATATCAATAAGAACAGGATAAACAGGTTGGCTCAAGAAGAAATTCTTGAAGTTGGTGATTGTGAATCACTTCCAGCCTGTGAGTCCTGTCTTCTTGGTAAGATGATCAAGTCACCTTTTATTGAAAAAGATGAGTGAGCCAGTGAACTCTTGGATCTGGTACATTCTGATATATGTGGACCCATGAGCTCAAGTGCAAGAGGTGGATATTTCTACTTCATAACCTTCACAGATGATCTATCGAGATATGGGTATGTCTACCTAATGAAGCATAAGTCGGAGTCATTTGAAATATTCAAACTATTCCGAAATGAGGTAGAAAAATAAACTGGAAAGTGTATTAAAACTCTTCAATCTGATCGAGGAGATTAATACCTTTTCAATGAGTTTCTAACATATCTTGGAGAGAATGAGATTCTCTCTCAGTGGACTCCTCCTAGAACACCACAGCATAATGGTGTGTCTGAAAGGAGGAATCGGACTTTGTTGGACATGATTCGATCCATGATGGGGTTTGCTGGCCTGCCGATCTTCCTTTGGGGATATGCACTCGAATCAGTTTGTTACCTTCTAAATAGGATTTTGAGTAAGTCTGTAACCAAAATACCTTATGAGATATGGATAGGACGTAAGCCAGTACTCTCGCACCTTAGGGTTTGAGGGTGTCCGACTTATGTTAAACATTTAATTACGGATAAGCTTGGACCTAGGTCTGACAAATATAATTTCATAGGATATCCAAAAGAGACCAAAGGGTATTATTTCTACCTAGCTGATGAGCAAAAGATGTTTGTCAGCCTTAAGGCAATCTTTTTGGAAAAGGAGTTCCTTGGTGAAGGGACTGTTGCCTCTAAGGTCGAACTTGAAGAAGTTCGGCAAGTGAAAAAATCAACACAAGTTACTGAACCTGAACCAGATTTGGTTAGACCAGATCTGGAGCCCATTGTTCTTGCACCCTTAAGGTGGTCTGGTAGAGTACCACGTCAACCAAACAGATACTATGGTTTTTTGGTCCGAAACGGCGATCCTGTCGAACTTGATGAAAACGATGAGGATCCGATCACCTACATGGATGCAATGCAGAGACCTGACTCTGAAAAATGGCTAGAGGCCATGAAATCCAAAATGGAGTCCATGAAGGTCAACGATGTGTGGATATTGGTTGACCCACCTGAATGAGTAAAACCCATAGGGTGTAAGTGGATCTTCAAGAGGAAGAAGAGCGCAGACGGAAAGGTGGAGACCTATAAAGCCCGTCTGGTTGCCAAGGGATATCGTCAACGTTATGGTATAGACTATGACAAGATATTTTTTCCTGTGGCAATGCTCAAATCCATTCGGATTATGCTTGCGATAGCTGTCCATCTGGACTATGAAATCTGGTAGATGGATGTGAAGACAGCTTTCCTAAATGGAGAGCTGAACGAAGAGGTGTATATGATACAACCTGAAGGGTTCACATCCACAGATGAGTCTAAGGTGTGCAGGCTACAGAGGTCCATTTATGGACTTAAGTAGGCATCCCAGAGTTGGAACATACATTTTGATAGGACGATCAAAATGTATGGCTTCGTTAAGAATGGAGAAGAGCCCTGCATTTATAAGTGGGCTGATGGTCCAGTAGTGGTATTTCTTGTATTGTATGTGGATGATATTCTCTTAATCGAGATTGATGTCTCTGCATTATAGGGAATAAAGATTTGGCTGTCGTCACATTTCTCCATGAAGGATCTGGGAGAAGCTTCCTACAACCTAGGGATGAAGATCTAAAAGGATAGATCTAAAAGGTTGCTTGGCTTATCCCAGTCCACGTATATTGATACTATGCTGAAGAGGTTCAGCATGGAGAATTCCAAGAAAGGCTATCTACCGATAGGCCATGAAATTTTTCTCTCGAAGAGGGATTGTCCGACAACACCTCAAGAGAGAGACCGTATGGGTAGAATTCTATATGCTTCGGCAGTGGGATCTATCATGTACGCCATGACATGTACACGATCGGATGTGGCATACTCACTAGGGGTAGTGAGTAGATACCAATCTGATCCAGGAGAGAATCACTGGAAGGTTGTTAAAACCATCCTGAAGTATTTAAGAAATACTAAAGACCAGTGACTTGTTTATGGTGAATCGGACTTGAGACTTATGGGGTTTACAGACTCCAATTTTCAGTCTGATCATGATGACAGTAAGAGTGTGTCAGGATTTATTTTTACCCTTAATGGTGGGGCTGTCTACTGGAAGAGTTTCAAGTAGCACACTGTGGTTGATTCAGTTTGCGAGGCAGAGTATGTCGCTGCATCAGATGCTACCAAAGAAGCGGTGTGGCTGAGAAAATTCATCATCGAGCTTGGAGTAGCACCCTCCCTTGTTGGTCTAGTTCTGCTCTATTGTGACAGCTCTGGAGCCATTGCTCAGGCAAAGAAACCGAAGGCACACCAGCGGATGAAGCATATTCTGTGCTGCTACCATCTCATCCGAAAAATCATGGATCGAGGTAACGTCGACCTTCAGAAGATCGACGAAAAGGAGAACCTGGCTGACTCATTCACTAAAGCCATTGCGATGAAGGAGTTTGATGACTTCAAGTCGAAGATGGGTATTAGATACTGCACTGATTGGCTTTAGGCCAAGTGGGAGATTGTTGGGAATAGTGTCCCAAAGTCAATCGTCAATCTGTTGATGGTTGTGCTCTTTCTTATATTAGTATATGAATTATAAAAAATAAAAGTTATTTTGATATTTTTTATCACTAATTATTTCATCTTCTAATGAACTCTTGTGTTGTGATGAAGTCCTTAGGACTATTTAGACTCGACAAAGGAGAATTTGTCGTTTAGTCCTTAAACCTGTTCGTGACCAAATGATACGTCGTTACCAAGGACAATAATGTTTATCAAGCATAGGTCATTATGTGCCATATGGATTGGTTGTCCTCTTAACCAAGGAGTGTGGAGACACTGGTATGGCATACAGGTGAGATATAAGGGTACATCTGCACTGAACGTGACCGACTCAGGAGCTTTTTCTGCTGTCAAGATTTGCTCCGATGGGATATGGGTATAAATGTCCCTCTTACCTGAGACCGCCATGGTGACTTGTAAGCAACTCACTGCACTTAGGCACTGGACTACCTAAATTTTTAATTTAGTGATGGAAGGCCGCTGGGTGTAGTCAAGTACTTGACTTGTCGGTACGTGTGTCAAGATGGGATTGACCACTCCAATTCAGGAGCTGTGTACAGTAGTATTTCAATTTAGCAAAATCTTGGCCAGGATAGTCCTAGTGAGGAGTCACAGGAATGTTTGAGTTGATCACGATTCAGATGATCGGATCAGGGTTGACAGTTTAATCCTGAGTCATCCTATACACAGGGGTCAAAAGGGATGAATTATACAGTAACCATATTCGCGTAGGTTCTGAATGTTGTGATTATAACTATTTGATCTATCCAGATATCGGGTACCATTACTAGATGGTCACTTCGATTAGTACAGAAATTGATTCCTATGCTACCGGCTTAGGTTCAAACCTGTGGGGTCACACACATTAGAGGTTCCTATCTGATCTGATGGCTGGTGAAGAGTCCCACTGGATTGAGACTCTTTGACCAAGAGTCCTAATGCTCGGAGACTCTGAGTCTTATGTGTCTGAGACTCTGTGATTGAGAATCAGGATTCTCTGATCATAAGTTCCACACATTTTGGGTACCAGGGTCAAGAATCCCACTGGTTTGGGACTCTTCGATTACAGTTTCATATCAATGGACTTTGATGCCCGATTGCCCATCGAATTTGGGCTCAATATTTATGAGAGGTTTAATTAGTGATTTGATTACTAATTAACTCAATTTGATTGAGTAATTATTTTTGGATCAAGTCAAATTGAATTGGATTCAGTTGGATTTGACCCGATTAGGTTAAGAGTTAACCTAATCGTCGAGGTGGTTTGATCCCTGATTTGATCAGGGGTTGGGCTTAGTCAATTTCTGATTTGATTAAGATTTTATTGAACCTAATTAAGCCTAATTATGTTGGGTTTAATTTAGTCTAATTATGCCTAACCTATTTTAATAAGGTTGGTTCAATTAGATTTGAAACCACCTTGACTTATCTTCCTGCGCCACCTCACTCACCTGCGCCTATTTGAATTCACGAGAAACAAGTTCTCGTGAAGTTTCTCCCATGCAGAAGCCTTCCCACACCCCACTTGTGTGTGCCATCTGAGTGGATAAAGATGGTTGGTCGGCCATTCAAATTCAAATGAAGTTTGAATTTGAATGGACAACTAATCCCATGCACCACCTTATCCATTTGTGCTCCACTTCCTCCACATGAGAAAAGGTTTCTCGTGTGAACTCTCCATGCACAAAAAATCCTATGCCCCTCCCTTCTCATGCCAAGAGTGGATAAATATTGGTTGGTTGGCATTTGAATTCAAATTCGATTTGAATTCAAGTGAGCAACCACCTAGCTTTATCCTCTCACGTGGTGAAAATGCTGTAAAGATGCGGTCTTGCATCATTTTAAAAAGAAGAGAAGATAGGGCATGCGTACATCTGATCCTAGAGAGTTAGGGTGGCATAAGAAGAGACTTCTGTGTGAGAAAAAAAAGAAAAGAAGAGAAAAAGAAAAGAGAGAGTGGGCGTAAGTTTCTTCTGTGAGTACCCTAGGGTTTCAGCCTAGAGTTCGAAAAGTGAGAAGGTGAGCTACGAGTGTCGTGAGCCCACCAGATTTTAGGGAGAGCTTCATCATCCTCTCAAAAATATCTACTGATGATCTGAAGCATCTGAGGAGTCAGCAGATCAAGATCGAAGGAGTTCGATCTGTGGGAAAAATTCAGTGCAGGGGTAAAATGATAATCTTAAAACTTTTCAAAATCACTATTTTACAGTAGAAATTATTAATTAATCTAATTAATTAATAAAAATTTACTCTACACTAGGATCTAAATATGATATATAGCATGCATGCATTTAAATTTGAAATTCGAATTTGATCAGTAAACACTTTACTGTAATGTGTTCAGAACACAATACCTTTGTGCGGGTAGTAGATCATCGTAATCTGATCACCGTCAGGAGAGTCTAATCATCACAATATAGCCACATAACATGTCTGGTCTCTACGGATCATCCACATGAAGCTCCCGATCTGATCGACTCCTCACGAGTGCTAGCTCGTTGTAGAGCCCTTTCGACGGTCGATGCTGATCGAACTCCTTCGATCGATGTTTGTCGATTCTTTAGATACTCCAGATCATCAGCAGACATGCTTGAGAGGATGTTAAAGATCTTCCTAAAATTTGGTGGGCTCACGACACTCGTAGCTCACCTTCTCACTTCCCGAACTCCAGGCTGAAACCCTGAAGAACTCACTGAAACCCTACGCACACTTTTTCTTTCTTTTCTTTCTTTTTCTCTCGGAAGGATATAGACCTTCCCTTGCACACAAGGATTCCTCACATCCAAATTTTCTCTTCAAAATTTTTCTTTTACATGCCCCTCTCTTCTCGTCCTTTTAAAACAACAACCAAGGTCTTATCCATGTGAGAGGATAAAGATGAGTAATTGCACATTTAAATTCAAATCAAATTTTGAATTCAAATGGAAACTAATTTATCCCTATCCACTAAGGGCGTGAGCAAAGGAGGGTGTGGCTTAATTTGTGCATGAGTGATTTCATGAGAAATATTTTCTCGTGTAATAAATGGGGCGCTAAAAGAGGATAAGGTCAAGGCGCTAAGATTGGTTGCTCATTCAAATTCAAACTTTGTTTTGAATTTAAATGGCCAACCAATCATCCTTATCCACTCATTTGGTGTATTAAAGTAGGGTGTGAGGAGGGCTTTGCATGAGGAAAAATTCATGAGAACTTCCTTCTCATGAATTCAAATGGGCACAGTGGAAGTGACATGGCGCAGGGAGAATGGGTCAAGGTGGTTTCATTATTTAAACCAACCTAATTGAACCAAATAAGTTAGGCCCAATTAGACTAATTTAAATCCAACTTAATCAGACTTAATTAGGCTTAATAAAATCTTAATCAAATCAGGAATTGATTAAGCTCAATCCCTGATCATATCAGGGACCAAACCATCTCGATGATTAGGTCAACTCTTAACCTAATCGGGTCAAACCCAACTGAATCCAATTCAATTGGACTTGATCCAAAATTAATTACTCAATCAAATTGAGTTAATTAATGATAAAATCACTAATTAAACCTCTCAGAAATATTGAGTCCAAATCTGATGGGTAATCGGGCATCAGAATTCATCGATATGTAACCCTGATCGAAGAGTCCTAAACCAGTGGGACTCTTGACCCCGGTACCCAAAATGTGTGGAATTCATGATCAGAGAATCCTAATTCTTGATCACAGAATCTCAAACATGAAGGACTCTTCACCAGCTATCAGATCAGATAGGAACCTCTAATGTGTGTGACCCCACAGGTTCGAACCTAAGCCGGTAGCACAGGAACCAATTCCTATACTAATCGAAGTGACCATCTAGCAATGGTACCCGACGATCGGATAGGTCGAATAGTTGCAATGGCAATACTCAGAACCTACGTGAATATGGTTACTGTATAATTCATCCTTTTGACCTCTGTGTTTAGGATGACTCAAGGTTAAACTGTCCATCCTGATTAGATCATCCGAATCGTGCTTAACTCAAATAGTCCTGTGACTCCTCACAAAGACTACCCTGGCCAAGATTTTGCTAAATTGAAACATGACTATACACAGCTCCTAAACTGGAGTGGTCAATCCCATCTTGACACACGCACCGACAAGTCAAGTACTTGACTACACCCAGCAGCCTTCCGTCACTGAATTAGAAATTCAGGTAGTCCAGTGCCTAAGTGCAGTGAGTTGCTTCCAAGTCACCGTGGCGGTCTTAGGTCGGAGGGATATTTATACCCATATTCCATCGGAGCAAATCTTGACAGCAAAAATAGCTCCAAACTCGGTCACGTTCAGTGCAGATGTACCCTTACATCTCACCTGTAATGCCATACCAGTATCTCCATACTCATTGGTTAAGAGGACAACCAACCTATATGGCACACAATGACCTATGCTTGATAAACGTTATCATCCTTGGTAACAACGCATCATTTGGTCGCGAACAGATTCAAGGACTAAATGACAAGTCCTCCTTTGTCGAGTCTAAATAGTCCTAAGGACTTCACCACAACATAGGAGTTCATTAGAAGATGAAATATTTTGTGATGAAAAAATATCAAAATAATTTTTATTAATTCATAATTCATGTACATATACAAAAATGAGCACAACCATCAACAGGCTGACGATTGGCTTTAGGATACTATTCCCAACAATCTCCCTCTCGGCCTAAAGCCAATCGGTGCAGTATCTAATATCCATCTTTGACTTGTAGTCGTCGAACTCCTTCACCGTAATGGCTTTAGTGAATGGGTCAGCCAGGTTCTCCTTTCCGTCGATCTTCTGAAGGTCAACATCACCTCGATCCATAATTTTTCGGATGAGATAGTAGCGGTGCAGAATATGCTTCATCCACTGGTGTGCCTTGGGTTCCTTCGCCTGAGCAATGGCTCCAGAGCTGTCACAGTAGAGCAGAACTGGACTAACAAGGGAGGGTGCTACTCCAAGCTCGATGATAAATTTCCTCAGTCACACCACTTCTTTGGCAGCATCTGATGCAGCGACATACTTCACCTCGCAAACTGAATCAGCCACTGTGTATTGCTTGAAACTCTTCCAGCAGATAGCCCCACCATTAAGGGTAAAAATAAATCCCGACATATTTTTGCTGTCATCGTGATCAGACTAGAAATTAGAGTCTGTAAACCCTATAAGTCTCAAGTTCGATTCACCATAAACAAGCCACTGGTCCTTAGTATTTCTTAAATACTTCAGGATGGTTTTAACAACCTTCCAGTGATTCTCCCCTGGATCAGATTGGTATCTACTCACTACCCCTAGTGAGTATGCCACATCTGATCGTGTACATGTCATGGCGTACATGATAGATCCCACTGTCAAAGCATATGAAATCCTACCCATACACTCTCTCTCTTGAGATATTGTCGGACAATCCCTCTTCGAGAGAAAAATTCCATGGCCTATCGGTAGATAGCCTTTCTTGGAATTCTCCATACTGAACCTCTTCAGCATAGTATCTATATATGTAGACTGGGATAAACCAAGCAACCTCTTAGATCTATCCCTATAGATACTCATCCTTAGGATGTAGGAAGCTTCTCCCAAATCCTTCATGGAGAACTGTGACGACAGCCAAATCTTTATTCCCTGTAATGCAGGGACATCATTCTCGATTAAGAGAATATCATCCACATACAATATAAGAAATACCACTACTGGATCATTAGCCCACTTATAAATGCAGGGCTCTTCTCCATTCTTAACGAAGCCATACGTCTTGATCATCTTATCAAAACGTATGTTCCAACTCTGGAATGCCTGCTTAAGTCCATAAATGGACCTCTGTAGTCTGCACACCTTAGACTCATCAGTGGATGTGAATCCTTCAGGTTGTATCATATATACCTCTTCATCTAGCTCTCCATTTAGGAAAGCTGTCTTCACATCCATTTGTCAGATTTCATAGTCCAGATGGATAGCTATCGCAAGCATAATCCGAATGGATTTGAGCATTGCCATAGGAGAAAATATCTCATCATAGTCTATACCATAACGTTGACGATATTCCTTGGCAACCAGACAGACTTTATAGGTTTTCACCTTTCTGTCTACACCCCTCTTTCTCTTGAAGATCCACTTACACCCTATGGGTTTTACTCCTTCGGGTGGATCAACCAATGTCCACACATCGTTGACCTTCATGGACTCCATTTCGGATTTATGCCCTCTAGCCATTTCTCAGAGTCGGGTCTCTGCATTGCATCCATGTAGGTGATCGTATCCTCATCGTTTCCATCAAGTTCGATAGGATCGTCATCCCGGATCAAGAAATCATAGTATCTGTCCGGTTGACGTGGTACTCTACCAGATCGCCTTATGAGTGCTTGACCGGATCTGATCTAATCAAATCCGATTCAAGTTCAGCAACTTGTGTCAGTTTTTCCACCTGTCGAACTTCGTCAAGTCCTACCTTAGAGGCAACAATCCCTTCACCAAGGAACTCTTTTTCCAAAAAGATTACCTTAAGGCTGACAAACACCTTTTGCTCATCAGTCAGGTAGAAATAATACCCTTTGGTCTCTTTTGGGTATCCTATAAAATTACACTTGTCAGACCTAGGTCCTAGCTTGTCCATAATTAAACGTTTAACATAAGCCAGACACCCCCAAACTCTAAGGTGCGAGAGTACTGGCTTACATCCTATCCATATCTCATATGGCGTTTTGGTTACAGACTTACTCGGAACTCTATTTAGAAGGTAACAAGTCGATTCGAGCGCATATCCCCAGAAGGAGATCGGCAGACCAGCAAACTCCATCATGGATCGAACCATGTCTAACAAGGTCCGATTCCTCCTTTCAGATACACCATTATGCTATGGTGTTCCAGGTGGAGTCCATTGAGAGAAAATCCTATTCTCCCCAAGATATATCAGAAACTCATTGGAAAAGTATTCACCTCCTCGATCAGATCGAAGAGTTTTAATACACTTCCCAGTTTGCTTTTCTACCTCATTTCAGAATAGTTTGAACATTTCAAATGACTCCGACTTATGCTTCATTAAATAGACATACCCATACCTCGATAGGTCATCTGTGAAGGTTATGAAGTAAAAATATCCACCTCTTGCACTTGAGCTCATGGGTCCACATACATCAGAATGTACCAGACCCAAGAGTTTACTGACTCGCTCACCTTTTCCAGTAAAAGGTGACTTGGTCATTTTACCAAGAAGACAGGACTCATAGGTTGGAAGTGATTCACAATCACCTACTTCAAGAATTCCTTCTTGAGCCACCTGTTTATCCTATTCTTATTGATATGACCTAGCCTACAGTGCCAAAGGTAGACTTCTGACACATTATCGATTCTAGGGCATTTATCGAAGGTTTGAACCATATTAACAGGTTGTGATAGAAAGTAAATTCCATTATAAAGTTGTCCAATAAACATTGTAACACCATTCAAAATGATATTGTAAATATTTTTTTTTATTAAAAATTGATAACCGTTCATAGCCAAAAGGCCTACAGAAATAATATTTAATAAAAAGTTTGGACAATAGTGACATTCACTCAGAATTATATTTCGAGAATTGATTACAAGGTTCATGATTTCTAATGCTAGAACTGAAACTTTACTTTCATCTCCAACATTCAGAAACCTCTTGCCTTCATCAAATCTCCTACTGACCTGTAGACCCTGTATCGAATTGCATATATGATAAAGGCTTTCGATTTCCAATACCCAGGCAGTAGTATCATAAATGGAAAAGTTGCAAGGTGTTATCATATAAGTACCTTACTTCTTCTTTGGCCTGTTCGGGTCCAGTGAGGCAATGTATAGAGGACAGTTCCTCTTCCAGTGCTCCTGCTTCTTGCAAAAGAAACACTCCGTCTGGCTCTGGTCGAGCTTGCGCTTCTTGGTCTGACCCTGTGCAGACGTCCCAGCATGCAGCTGCACCTTCTTATTCTTCTTCTTCTTGTTCTTCTTCCCTTTCTTAAAGGGTCGACGACTAGAAGAAGACCCTCCCACAACATTCACCGACTCCTTATGGAGCTGGTGATCCTTCTCAAAGTTCTGCAGCAACCCCAACAAGCCATGGTAGTTCACTGCAAGCTTTGTCATTCAAAAATGAGTAAGGAAGGGAAGGAAGGACATAAGCAGAGAATTAAGGATCGCATCCTTACCGAGCTGCTCGTGCAAGAAAAAATTCAGTTTACTTAGGTGCTCAATCATTTTGATCATGTACAGTACATAATCAGTGACTGAGGCTCCATCCCTCATCCGAGCATTGAAAATGGCACAAATAGTTTTATGCCTTTCGACATCGTCAGGCGTGCCAAAAGAGTCGTTCAACATTTGAAGCATCTCCTGTGGCTGGGCATTCTCGAACCTGCGACTGAACTCATCATTCATTGCTGTCAGCATTATGCACCGAATGTTGGTGCGGTCGTTAAGCCATTTCTGGTAAGTGTCTTGGACCATCCCTCTATCATTCAGGGCTGGCTCCTCAGGTGCCAGATCCGTTACTACATAAAGGATCTGCTCATGCTCAAGGATGATTTTTAATTTTTGATACCAGCTATCAAAATTAGGTCCCATGAGCTTGTCATTATCTAATAATGACTGGAGCGACAGAGAAGTGGCCATAGCTGCATAAAGAAAAATCAGACCTATATTAGTACATAAATTATTAATACTAAAGACTTGGACTTTAGTCTAAAGTTTCTCCCAGTATTTTTATGAATTGGTAGCCTCAACCTCCAATTCGAGAAATTACTTTAATTTCTTAGTGGGTACTAGAATCCACACAGACTACACACGAGCCCAACTTTGGTTGGTCAACCCATGTGCATCTATGGGTAGGTTCATAACCAGTTGTTTCTCTAAACAACTTCTAGTAATTAATTTTGCCCCAGAACCTAATCAGTAGGCTTTGGCCTCCACTGAAAAAATCTGGTTAGGTCCAACCATTAACATGATTTGATTTGATGAATCGGACCAATAAATGATCAAGCCCGACTTTGGTCGGCCAACCTAACCACCATCAGAAAGACTCAAACCAAATTATCATACTATGAATGATAATTCCATTAGTCAATAAGCACCAAGCCTTTGGGCCTCCAATGATTATTAAACTAATGGACTCATTATCACTCACTTAATAGGAGGCTATGACTTAGTTATCAATATAACTTAATCATTTATAGGACCTAATAATTTTTGAGGATTTTATTAAAGAATAGATGAGAAGATAATATCCAGCCAATTTCAATCCTCCCACTGACTTCACCAAGTCAGATTAAAAAGAATTTACTTAAAGCTGGCATTAGGAGCACCTAAATCAGTCAAACTGATTTACCTAATGATATGGGTGAGCCCTAATCACCAAGTGATCTAATCAAAACCTAATTCACCAAGTTGGCCAGGTAAGTGAGATCAATGGTGGGGATAAGTCATTAACTCGTCAGAGATCGAATCACTACAAGTAGCTCCCGCTTAAAAATTACTGGTCAAACTGCCAAACTTACCTTAGATACTAACCAGTTCATTAGTTTTAATTTGATCAACTTAGTAAATAGGGTTCCACCGCGTAGCCATGAATTAAGTCCATCTTGGTCTAGTTAAAGACATGGACCCATTCAACTACAACTATTGGAGTTGAGTCTAGAGTATCCTTGACCTAATCTAATTCAACTTTTGATTAGATTTGATCAATTACTCTAATTTAGTCCATTTCTTTAAGCTAACCTTAGGTCTAAACCAATTATGGTCCTAATCCATCTAACCCATTGATCCACAAGTTTATGCAATTGTCTTAGGTCTTAATTCACAATTCTAGACCTACTAGACAACACTTAATTCTTTTAATTAAGTATTTGGGCTGATGGGTCAGGGTTTGGCATTTCAAAAATAATTTTTAAATTTGAAAGGTTTTATTTTCTGTTCATCAAATATATTGACTCATTACACAAATAGATCAGCACATTTCATAAATAGCAATCCTATTGCTAATTACATAACAGAAAATAACTCAATCAAAATAAATCATGAATATTTCTTTCGCTACTTCATCTGTGGGGGATATAATTACATCGGCACCCCTACCACCATAGGAGACCCCATCGAATGGAAAAAAAGGGCCTTTAAACCCTACTTTTCTCCTATGACCGGACGGTCATGGCAACCAACCCAATTCGATTACTTGCTACTTGGATCAAGTATATCTAAATATATCAATTTTAAAATTTAAATTTTAAATTTTAAATTTTAAATTTTTGAATTTCAAATTTTGAATTTCAAATTTAAAATTTCAACCAAATTTCAAATTTCAAATTTCAAATTTTTGAATTTTAAATTTTTAAATTTTAAATTTTAAATTTTAAATTTTAAATTTAAACTTTTAGATTACAACTTAATCTACACATGCAAATATATATATCATATCTAAGAACCTGCTCTGATACCATTTGTGGGAAAAATTCAGTGTAGGGGTAAAATGGTAATTTTCAAACTTTTTCAAAATCATTATTTTATAGTGGAAATTATTAATTAATCTAATTAATTAATAAAAATTTATCCTACACTAGGATCTAAATATGATATATAGCATGCATACATTTAAATTTGAAATTTGAATTTGAACAGTAAACACTTTAATGTAATGTGTTCTAAACACAATACCTTTGTGTGGGTAGTAGATCACCGTAATCTGATCACCGTCGAGAGAGTCTGATCATCGCGATGCAGCCACACAGCATGTCTGACCTCTACAGATCATCCACACGAAGCTCCTGATCTGATCGACTCCTCACGAGTGCTAGCTCATTGTAGAGCCCTTTCGACAGTCGATGCTGATCGAACTCCTTCGATCGATGTCTGTCGATTCTTCAGATGCTCCAGATCATCAGCAAACATGCTTAAGAGGATGTTGAAGATTTTTCTGAAGTTTGGTGGGCTCACGACACTCGTAGCTCACCTTCTCACTTTCCGAACTCCATGCTGAAACCCTGAAGAACTCACTGAAACCCTGCGCACACTTTTTCTTTCTTTTCCTTCTTTTTCTCTCAAAAGGATATAGACCTTCACCTTGCACACAAGGATTCTTCACACCCAGATTTTCTCTCCAAAATTTTTCTTTTACACGCCCCACTCTTCTCCTCCTTTTAAAACAACAACCAAGGTCTTATTCATATGAGAGGATAAAGATGAGTAATTGCACATTTGAATTCAAATCAAATTTTGAATTCAAATGGAAACTAATTTATCCTGATCCACTAAGAGCGTGAGAAGAGGAGGGCATGGCTTAATTTGTGCATGAGTGATTTCATGAGAAACATTTTCTCGTGTAATAAATGAGGTGCTAAAAGAGGATAAGGTCAAGGTGCTAAGATTGGTTGCTCATTCAAATTCAAACTTTATTTTGAATTTGAATGACCAACCAATCATCCTTATCCACTCATTTGATGCATTAAAGTAGGATGTGAGGAGGGCTTTGCATG
The DNA here is from genome assembly GCF_000442705.2 of Elaeis guineensis. NCBI lineage: Eukaryota > Viridiplantae > Streptophyta > Magnoliopsida > Arecales > Arecaceae > Elaeis > Elaeis guineensis. Next base: position 17,700,771 of record NC_026007.2, on the reverse strand, counting down.
GGAAAAATTCATGAGAACTTCCTTCTCGTGAATTCAAATGGGTGCAGTGGAAGTGAGGTGGCGTAGGGAGAATGGGTCAAGGTGGTTTCATTATTTAAACCAACCTAATTGAACCAAATAAGTTAGGCCCAATTAGACTAATTTAAACCCAACTTAATCAGGCTTAATTAGGTTCAATAAAATCCTAATCAAATCAGGAATTGATTAAGCCCAACTCCTGATCATATCAGAGACCAAACCATCTCGACGATTAGGTCAACTCTTAACCTAATCGGGTCAAACCCAACTGAATCCAATTCAATTAGACTTGATCCAAAATTAATTACTCAATCAAATTGAGTTAATTAGTGATCAAATCACTAATTAAACATCTCATAAATATTGAGTCTAAATCCGATGGGTAATCGGGCATCAGAATTCATCGATATGTAACCCTGATCGAATAGTCCTAAACCAGTGGGACTCTTGACCCTGGTACCCAAAATGTGTGAAATTCATGATCAGAGAATCCTGACTCTTGATCACAGAATCTCAGATATGAAGAACTTTTCACCAGCTATCAGATTAGATAGGAACCTCTAATGTGTGTGATCCCGCAGGTTCGAACCTAAGCCGGTAGCACAGGAACCAATTCTTGTACTAATCGAAGTGACCATCTAGCAATGGTACCCGACAATCAGATAGATCGAATAGTCACAATCGCAACACTCAGAATCTATGTGAATATGGTTACTGTATAATTCATCCTTTTGACCTCTGTGTTTAGGATGACTCAGGGTTAAACTGTCCACCCTGATTAGATCATTCGAATCGTGCTCAACTCAAACAGTCCTGTGACTCCTTACAAAGACTACCTTGGCCAAGGTTTTGCTAAATTGAAACATGACTATACACAGCTCTTAAACTAGAGTGGTCAATCTCATCTTGACACACGCACCGACAAGTCAAGTACTTGACTACACCCAGCAGCCTTCCGTCACTGAATTAGAAATTCAGGTAGTCCAGTGCCTAAGTGCAGTGAGTTGCTTGCAAGTCACCGTGGCGGTCTCAGGTCGGAGGGATATTTATACCCATATTCTATCGGAGCAAATCTTGACAGCAGAAATAGCTCTGGAGTCGGTCACGTTCAGTGCAGATGTACCCTTACATCTCACCTGTATGCCATATCAGTGTCTCCACACTCATTGGTTAAGAGGACAACCAACCTATATGGCACACAATGACCTATGCTTGATAAACATTGTCATCCTTGGTAACAATATATCATTTGATCGCGAACAGATTTAAGGACTTCACCACAACATAGGAGTTCATTAGAAGATGAAATATTTTGTGATGAAAAAATATCAAAATAATTTTTATTAATTTATAATTCATGTACATATATAAAAATGAGCACAACCATCAACAGGCTGATGATTGGCTTTGGGACACTATTCTCAACACGATCAGCATCAGCCATCGAAAGGGTTCTGCAACGAACTAGCATTCGTAAGGAGCCGATTAGATCAGGAGCTTTGTGTGGACGATCTGTAGAGGCCAGACATACTATGTAGCTGTATTGTGATGATCAGACCTTTCCGATGGTGATCAGACTGCAGCGATCGACTACCTACATGAAGGTAATGTATTCTGAACATATAATAGTAAAATATTTACTGTAGAAGTTTAAATTTTAAATTTAAATGCATGCTATATATATCATATTTAGATCCTTGTGTAGGGTTAATACATATTAATTAATTAGATTAATTAATAATTTTTATTATAAAATTATAATTTTAAAAATATTTTAAAATTATCGTTTTATCCCTGCACTGAAATTCTCACATATACAATATGAATAAAATAAATAATCCGATAATAAAAATATTAAATATAAAATTATATCTTAGAATATATTTATATGTCAGTCTGATTGGCTTTTAGAGCATACATCTAACAATAGATACCTACAATTGATCAAAAATTATTGAGAAGTTAGTAAGTAATGTATTATTCGAATATTGGTTGTAGTAGTTAGAGATACAAATTCTTAAATTCTTAATGGAAGGACTTATTATTTCAACAATCTAATGCTGAAACTTTAGCTTCTTTTTCTCGTGGTCAGTATAAATCCAACCTCTTCGATCAAGTTAAGACTAGTTTGCTCCAAATTATTTTCATTCAAGTTCCATAGCAGTTTCCACTCTAATTGTGAAATTATGATGAACTCACCATGATTGTTATATATATATATATATATATATATATATATATATATATATATATATATATATATATATATATATATATATATATATATATATATATATATATATATATATATCATGTCTAGTTTGCTTTAAACTCATATTTTCCATATCCATTTTATGTATAATTTTTCTTTCATTTTTTCCTTGTATGTCTAGTATGCTTTCCCCTTCTCATGGTGCATTTTGGTATGGCAACTTTGTAGATAGTGAGTTCAAGTTTATCAATATTTTGTAAATTTTGCTGTCATTTGTTGTGGGCTTCTGCAAAATCAGGTCTTCAACAACCTAGAAGAATCCAGTTTTGTTGTGTATCAAAAAAAAAATCTAGGTTGGTTATTCTATTCTTGCCTAATATCCATGATAATGCTCGTGAAATTTATAGACAATTTTTTTAATGTTATATGGTATATTATATTTATTTATTTATTCATTATTTTTGGATAGGGTGAGTATGTGGCTTCTTTATGTGTTACTTTTTGGTAGACAACAAAAAATTAAAAGACTTGAAGAGGAGTTGGAGATGGCTAAACATCACTTGGAAAACTATAAAGAAATACTCAAAAAAGATAGAAAATTATTATTAGAGAAACTCTCGATATCTACTCTTAAGGACCTTGAATCTTTATCATTATATACTTGACTAATTTAAGTCTAAAGCATGTATTGTAGTCTACTTATTGTAGTGTACTCCCTAATTTGAATTAGTTGTTCACTTGTCTTCTAGTTATATGAATACACTATAAAACTTCATTGTTTATAACTTCACATTTAGAAGTTTTTGTATGATTTGCACAAAGAGTTGACTAGAAAATAACTTAGGGGCAATTTCAATTGAATAATTTTTGGAAAAAGTTTAATTTTTCTCTGATTATTGAATTAATAGAGTAAAATATGTTAGATAATAAACCTTACTCCATGTGCTTGCAATCTTCATTTAAAAATAGTGACAGCAACCGAAGCATGATTTGTGCCCTTTGAATATTGATAAAGTCATGCTAGTATATAGAATTAGTAGGAGGGCAATAAAATTTTAGTTATGGGATTGAAATTACAAGCTTTTACAAATCTAATGTGGATATTATCTAAATACTCATTCATTGATCTTAGACATTTGAGCTCCATTTCCTTGTTGATGTTAGACATCTAGCATCAATCCATCATTTTATTGATTGCACAATGGCTTGTTCTCTATTAAACTTCTCTGGGTATGCAAATATTATATGAGGAATATAAGCAGATCTCCACCTCTATATATTATTTTCCTAGCTGTAAGTTAAAGAATTGATTACATAGCTCAGTTGATATGCATAATTATTTGTGTTAAGTCTGACATAGTACAAGCAATGATGTGATCAATTATTGAATTACCCCTCCATACTAAAAATTAATGCTCTAAAAAATTTGTGCATTTAAGCCTGCAATTCTCCTCTACCAAGATATGAACTCTTGATTCGATAAACAAAATCTAGTAACAAATACACTAGAAGGGTAAGAGAGGCTTGTAGTTATCATCAAATAGATAAATAGCTTGAGTACACCATAGTCTTTGATACCACTTCTGTAGCCTTTTTTAATAGTGGCATGATCATAACTATGTAGTTGTTCCATCAGAAATAACGTATTTATAACTATACAAGGTCTTATTGAACATGACAGAAAGCTTACTGTCATCTTTTCCATCCCATTTTGAGGGAGCTAGGGATCTTCAAAAAAATTCAGTTGGTTGGGATAGAGAATATACCACTAAGGGCGAGACTTAGATGTGAGCACAAGCATACCATTGGCATAAGACTAGTTAGAAAGATATGGGTTAAAAAAATGATAGAGAGTAGGGTGAGTTCAGATGTCTTGATCTTCAAAGATTTCCACCATAGTCACATTACCATTCAGAGAAGATGAAAGTAGATAGGGGTGTACTTCTAGACTATGGTAGAAAAACATAGGATTGAGCTACGATAGGAATATAATACTAATGTATGGTAACAATATAGCATTAGGATATGGTAAAAATATAGAATTGGGAAACCATAGGGGCATAACACTTGGCTACTGTAAAAAAAAAAAATCTAAGTTATGCATACTCTTGAAATAAAAGATTAAGATCAAGATAAAGCAATACAATTAAATTGATTATCGAAGGGGCCATTATAGAATATAATTCCACTATTTGTACTAATACATAATGCCTAACCTCAAATACAATAGTTGTCCACTCCAATGATTTAGACTCTACTCCTAATGGTTTTGATAACCGTCACCAGTTGTCCTCCTATTATGCATATCATAAGTATGATACTCTACAACTATCAAATTGATAATCATATTCTGTTAGTTTTAGGCTTGTGTGAGGCATCTTTCTTCATTTAGTCTACAATATGTACTTTTACTTTTAGAAAAATTTGAGATTGTTATGATTGTCTCAGTCTTCTATCGATTATCTTTCACAGTCAAGATTTTATCTTTTGGCTTATTTATCCATATTGTGGCCGAATTTTATCTATCATCCTGAATCTTCATCCTTTGTATAATTCTACATCTAAACTCTATCTAGTCCCAGTCTTAGCAAAAGTCACATGATTCTCACATGCTCTGACTCTATCAAACCTAATTCATGCAGTCCTTTCTCCTAGCCACTAGCTAGATTATTGAATATGGTTTAAAAAGATAGGACACTAGATACTTTAACATTTGTGTAGATGGATGAATTATGGAGCTTCGAGTATTTTGAGATATATGTGGTGCACAACTGAATTACTAATTTATGTGAAGGTGAATCCTTCTTTTGTGCAAAAGTTACAACCTCTAACCTTAGCTATGTAGGACAAAAAATAAAGGGGGGGGGGGGTGGGGTGGGGTGGGAGGTGGAGCAAGAGTGGGGGAGGGGGGGTGATAAGTCACATATTTTTGCATTTATTGTAGGTATTTTTGGTATTTTATAATGGTAACATCTTCTAAAAAATCTAATTTCATAAATAAATTAAATTTTTTTATAAAAATAAATAATTTTAAAAAATATAAAATTAGAGTATATTTACGAAAAATAGATGTTAATTTAATTGAGTAATTTAAGTATTAAAATAATGAAGAATTAATAAAAAATTTAATATATTTTTTTTCAGATACAAAATCAGAACAAAAATTAAGCCAAAATATCCTTAAAAAATAATTTTTATAGCTTTCAGTGCACGATAGACCGGTCGATCGATCCACAGATTCAAGGGTGCGGTCCACGAAAATAGTTCATGATGTTTCACACGGTTCACAGGCGGGCGAAAGAAATTCATGCGATTCGATGGTTGATATCACTCCAAATACGCGATCAGACGGCTGATATCATGTTATCCCATATCTAGCCATGGTGGCCCACTCCCAATGCATGATCTAACGGTCCAACTTGATTTGAAATGAGATCCAACGGTTGCTATCGATTACCAACTGAGAACTAATTAGAGGAAGGATTTCTTTGCACGATCTGATGATCAAAATTCCATCCGATGGCTAATCCGACGGCTGATGCTATTTTCGACTATGAATAGGAGAGATCGAGCACTGATCGACGGCCAGAAACACATCAAATGCCTGATCCAATGGTTGTGGATTTTGATCGAGAGAAGGACTTAAACGTTGATTTTTTGGGTTGATTTGGGTGATCCAATGAAGATCCAATGGCCAGAATTAAATACTACGGATATAATATGAATTCTAAGGGTTTTAGGACTCATTTTGCTATCAAAAAAAGATAAAAAATTCATATATAAATAGGAGATATGAGAATAAAAGAAAAGAGAAGAGAAAATTAATTAAAAAATAAAAAAAAATAAAAAAAAATAAAAGAGATTTAGAGATCCAAGAGGAAAAAAAAGAGAAGTCGGTTCACTCTATGGAGTATGAAGGAAGAAGGAGAGGTCGTCAACCATCTTTCCGATGAGACTGTACTGATCAACTTTAGTCTTTATTATAATTTTATTTTATTATTTTTTTAATTTTTTTATAATTAAATTTTAATTCTAATTAATACAAAATTTATTTTCTTATGGTTTAAATTTCTGTCTTTTATTTTTTTGTAAGTAGATGCTAGGATCTAGTTAGTAGATCTTAGTACCAATTTATTTTATGCTCTTTAAATTTTTATTATTTATTTTTATTATAAATAAAAGTTAGGATCTAAATAGTAGATCTTAGTATCTAATTTATTTTTTATACTTTTAATTTTTATTTTTTGATTTAAATTACTTTCTTCAAAACTTTATTTTCTTTTTATAAAATCAAAGATTTCAAATTAAAGTACTATCTTCTCTGTGAATTCAATCCAACTTACTACTTTTTATATATTTTTAAATTTTATTGAAATCAAAATTAATTTGATAAGTACAGTATTCTAACGATAACATTGTGACCCTATCAATTTTTGACGCCATTATCGGAGAAGGCATCAATTTTAATATTTAATTTTTTAAATTTTTTTATGAATATAGCTTACTAATTTTTTAAATTTTTTATTTTTTTTACAAAAAAAATAGAAAAAAAAAGAGAAGAAAAGAAGGGTGAAATGCTTCAATTTGGTGAGATCAATCCTAACCCTAATCCTAACTATTTTTTTAGTATTAATTGCTATGTTTTTTTAAATTAATATAAAATTCACCCACATAAACCTAATAAAAATCACATGACAAAAGTAGAAACTTAATTATTTAGAAGCATTCATCATCTTAGATTTACTTTTGGTGATCACTGGAGATAAGATAAGCTTTCAAGTTTGATTAGTTTTATGCATCTAATTTAGTTGCATAGAACCTCTTATTTGAAATTGATTGTGCATATTCATCTCAAATCAACTTAAAGGCAACACCCATAACAAGATAAGGTGAAGATTTCATCACCCTTCCTTAGCCCAAAAACAACCAACCAGCATCCTGCATTAATCCTAGCCTAATTAAAATTTAGTAGACATTGGCCCCTAGGACAATTGAGTTCAGTTTGAGTATTGTAGTAAAATCAAGTGCAAAGTAAGTTTGGACTCACCCCTAAAATTGGTGTCTAAGACAAGAGGTTACAAAAAGGCTAAGCCTAAGTGGACTCGTGGTTATTTGATTAGTTCCGTTAGCTTACTTGGCCAATCCAATTGGTGTCTAAGATAAGCAATGGGGGGACCCCCACGACCCCACCTTTTATCTGACTAATTGAAAAAAGTGAGAACAGACCCAACTTGCATCTAGGCCCAGCCACTCTACATCAAACTGTTAGGTCTAAGAAACCCATAGGTGTCTAGGTTTAATTATTTGCTAACTTGATTGCAATTAATACTTAACCACAACTAATTTTTCTCATTTATCGTCTTTAGGTTTAGGGCTTTCTTAAGGTTCTCACCTTTAGAATCTCTCTCTTTCTTCTTCTTCTATTTTCTTTCTCCCTCTTCTAAAAAAAAAAAGAAGAAAAAAAAAGCTAAACCACACACATTAGGGTTTGCACTGGTACATGCTCGGTAGGAGATCTCTTTACCATAACCTAGTTGAACCCAATTCTAAAATTGAACGACTGATTCATGCTAAACCTAAAAATCAAATGGCTGAAACCCTAGAGAATCATCTAAGCAGATGAAGAAATATTTATTCCTTCCACCTATAACCCATCAACTTGTATCTACTTACCTGACATCCCTGCAAGCCATTATGAGATCAAGTCGACCACAATCCAAATGCTCCCATCTTTTTATGGGAACACCAATGAAGATCCTTACAAGCATCTAGATGAGTTCTTAGAAATTTGTTCTACGGTGAAGATTCAAAATTTTACTAATGATGCACTTAGACTGACCCTATTTTTCTTCTCGCTTAAAGACAAAGCCAAGTACTGGCTTGACACAATAGGGAGATCGATCCAAACTTGGGCTAAAATGCAGCACGAGTTTCTTAAGAAATTCTATCCCATAGGTCAAACCAACACTATGAGGCGAGCCATCATTGGATTTGCTAAGCTTCTAGGGGAATAAATTTACGAGTCATGGGAGAGACTTAAGGAACTTCTTAGAAAATGCCCACACCATGGTCTATCTAAGTGGCAAATTGTTTAAGCTTTTTATGAGGATTTAGGTGACCAATATAAATAGATGATAGATACATCTTGAAGAGGTGCATTTATGAGTAAGAGTGAGGATGAAGCCTATACTTTATTTAAAACTTTGAGTGAAAATTCGATCAACCATGCTTCATTATCCTCCTATGAAAGATTAATCCCTCACCAAAAGTGGGCAAGAATTTTTGAGATCAAACAAACAGACTTTAGTCTTAAGGCCGATTTGAACCTAATAGCTCAAAAATTAGATAAAGTCGATCTTCTTACCTAAAAATTAGATCAGTTTCTAATCCTAGATTAATAATCTCCTACGCAATACACACCACCTTCTAATTATTAGGAGATTTATTCTATCTATGCTAGTCTAGCCCATCATGTGAGTGAATGTCTCATAGCTGTATAGTTTTCACCTTTCATCCAAGAATAAGTTCAAGCTGTCCAAGATTACTCCAAGCTTGTCAATGACCCATTCTCAAATATATATAATCCAAATTGGAGGAACCATCTTAATTTTTCTTGGAGACCCCAACAGACTCAGGCCCAGACCTAGATTCTTCCTGTGCATAACTTTTAAAATAGATCTCAATACCAAAATTATGCCTACAATAGAGGTCAGTCTAGTCAACCTATCCAGCCACCATATTCTAATCAGCCGTCATACCCACCTCCTCAACAGATCAATCTAGCCGATGATAGATTTAACTAACTCCAACAATTGATTATGATCCAACAATAATCTATCGCTAGGCTAGAAGCACAAATAGGATTATTAGCTGAGTCTACCATGAGGAGAGAATCAGGTCAATTACCAAGCCAACCAGTATCAAATCCTAGGAACAACCCATCCACCCACCAACCACCTGGATCTAGTCATCAATCTAATGTTCCAACTAAGAATCCCTAATTTGAGAATACCAAAGCAATTTCTGAGCTTAAAAGTGGTAAGATTCTTAAAGACCCCTATCAAGATCAGGTGAGGGAGGCTAATACTGATGCTAGCTAAAATGAGAACTTGAAAGAAAAGGTTAGTACTGAGACTAACCCAATAGAAAAATCTGAGTCCGAAATTGTTACTGATTTGAATGAGAAAGATAAAGAAAAGAAGAGAGTGGATGAGTTATCCAAGATATATAAATTTAGAGTCCCATTTTTTTCAGTCCTAGATGCCGATTCTTCCACCCTAGAATCATCACCTCTTCTAAAACTGAAGTCGCCCTCGGTCACACATGAGTATACATGTTTAAGTGACACCCTTCCAACACCCATTGCTTCAAACTCAACTCCTAACCCAAAAACTTGGTTCATAAATATTTTAAAAAAATAAATAAGAGAAATTCTTAACAAACAAAGATCTGTGAATAGGTTTGTGAATTATCTTTTTAATATTGGAAAGATGAAACTGACAAAGAACAAAATTGTGAACTGCTTTCTGGAGATTGACAATAAAATACTAAAATTTATTGTGGGCTATCTTCCTGAGATTGATAATCTAAAACTATTAAAATTTATCAATCCAATATTTGACATGGGGTAGGTGAGGTAAGAGTCAAATGGTCTGACTGAAGATGATAAACTTTGTACTTTTTGGGAGGCAACCCAGTTTTAACTTTTACTTTTTAATATTTTTTTATTTTATTTAGATTAATCAAATTTTACTTCATATCTTTTGTAGGATTTGAAGACAATATTGACTAAGTTGGAGAAGTAATTTTGAAAAGATTTCTGAAACATGTGACATCTTTTCTTTTCTTTTTCTTTGTATGCACTCTTTATTTTTCTTACTCCATTGAGAATAATATCGATTAAGTTGGATGATGAGAATAATAAAAATTTTTAAATTTTTTAAGTCCTCAAGTAAGTTAGTATTTAGTATTTAAGCACCTGATTACACTTAAGAATCGAGTTAAATCAAGTATTTTTAAAAGAAAATTAATGAACAGACCAGAGAGTTTATGAAATATTGAGGGATCATGTATTAAGAAAACTCAATAAAGAGTTAAGTTTATAACTTAAATAGTTTTTTTGAGTATTTTTAAATTTTTTTACTAGCATCAAAGAAAAATTTACTACCTATGGGTTTATGTAGGATTACTATACGTTTCTTCATATAAAAAGAAGAAAAAAAAGTTTTTAAGTACTTCATGTTGAGTAATCGGACCTCTTTGCCTAAGCAAGCATTAAGTTTCACATCAAAAGGTATGAAGGATAAAAAATTTTTATTATAAAGCTAGTTTTAACTCATAGCCTGTTTGATTCGAGCAAGTAGGTCTGAGGGATATTCTATACCTAGTGTCCTAAAGCCATCTGGTTCGGGAGTCATTGATAGAAAACTCACTACATGGATCAAATAAAAAGCTTAAGAAGTTAAGATACTCAATAGCAGTACAATATTAAAAATAAATAAATAAATAAATAAAAGATAGAAGTAACAATATATTCGTCCATATAAAAGTTAGATAATTTAGAGATAAAGGTAGACTAATTTAGAAAAAAATTAAAAAAAATTTGATGTTCTTAGTTTAACTTCCATATTGATTAGTATTAATACTCCAATGACATATCTTATTCATGCTCTACTGAACATCAGTGGCTCTTTTTAAAAATTGCCTGATGGAATTCAAAACTTTAAGTTAAACGATATTTAATTTTAAATTCTTTCTTTATTCAAGGATGAGTAGAGTTCAAGTTAGAGAGTATGATAAGTTGCATATTTTTACATTTATTGTAAGTATTTTTGATATTTTATGGTGCTAACATCTTCTAAAAAACTTAATTTCATAAATAAATTAAATTTTCTTACAAAAATAAATAATTTTAAAAAATATAAAATTAGAGTATATTTATAAAAAATAGATATTAATTTAATTGAGTAATTTAAGCATCAAAATAATAAAAAAATAATAAAAAATTTAATGCATATTTTTTCTATTTTTTAGGTACAAAATCAGAGCAAAAATGAAGTCAAAATATCTTAAAAAAAATTTTATAGCCTTCTGTTTATGGTAGACCGGCCGATCGGTCCATGGATTCAAGGGCGCGATCCATGAAAATAGCTCACGGTGTTTGGTGCGGTTCATAGGCGGGCGAAAAAAATTCACACGATCTGACAATTGATATCACTCCAAAAATATAATCGAATAGTTGATATCATCTTATCCCATATCCAGCAGTGGTGGTCCACTCTCAGTGCACGATTTGATGGTCCAAATGTGGGGAAAATTCAATGCAGGGATAAAATGGTAATTTTAAAAATTTTTTAAAATCATTATTTTACAGTAAAAATTATTAATTAATCTAATTAATTAATAAAAATTTATCCTACACTAGGATCTAAATATGATATATAGCATGCATGTATTTAAATTTGAAATTCAAATTTGAACAGTAAACACTTTACTGTAATGTGTTTAGAACACAATACCTTTGTGCGGATAGCAGATCGTCGCAATCTGATCACCATCGGGAGAGTCTGATCATCATGATGCAGCCACATAGCATGTCTGGCCTCTGTGGATCGTCCACACGAAGCTCCCGATCTGATCGACTCTTTACAAGTGCTAGCTCGTTGAAGAGCCCTTTCGACGGTCGATGCTGATCGAACTCCTTCGATCGATGTCTGTCGATTCTTTGGATACTCCAGATCATTAGCAGACATGCTTGAGAGGATGTTGAAGATCTCCCTGAAAATTGGTGGGCTCACGATACTCGTAGCTCACCTTCTCACTTCCCGAACTCCAGGCTGAAACCCTGAAGAACTCACTGAAACCCTGCGCATACTTTTTCTTTCTTTTCTTTCTTTTTCTCTCGGAAGGATATAGACCTTCACCTTGCACACAAGGATTCCTCACACCCAGATTTTCTCTCCAAATTTTTTTTTTTCACACGCCCCACTCTTCTCCTCCTTTTAAAACAATGTCAAACGTCTTATCCACGTGAGAGGATAAAGATGAGTAATAGCACATTTGAATTCAAATCAAATTTTGAATTCAAATGGAAATCAATTTATCCCTATCCACTAAGGGCGTGAGAAGAGGAAGGCATGGCTTAATTCATATGTAAGTGATTTCATGAGAAACATTTTCTCGTGTAATAAATGGGGTGCTAAAAGAGGATAAGGTCAAGGCGCTAAGATTGGTTGCTCATTCAAATTCAAACTTTGTTTTGAATTTGAATGGCCAACCAATCATCCTTATCCACTCATTTGGTGCATTAAAGTAGGGCATGAGCAGGGCTTTGCATGAGGAAAAATTCATGAGAACTTCCTTCTCATAAATTCAAATGGGCGCAGTGGAAGTGAGGTGGCGCAGGGAGAATGGGTCAAGGTGGTTTCATTATTTAAACCAACCTAATTGAACCAAATAAGTTAGGCCCAATTAGACTAATTAAACCTAACTTAATTAGGCTTAATTAGGCTCAATAAAATCCTAATCAAATTAGGAATTGATTAAGCCCAACCCCTAATCAAATCAAGGACCAAACCATCTCGATGATTAGGTCAACTCTTAACCTAATCGGGTCAAACCCAACTGAATCCAATTCAATTGGACTTGATCCAAAAATAATTACTCAATCAAATTGAGTTAATTAGTGATCAAATCATTAATTAAACCTCTCATAAATATTGAGTCCAAATCCGATGGGTAATCGGGCATCAGAATTCATCGATATGTAACCCTGATCGAAGAGTCCCAAACCAGTGGGACTCTTGACCTCAGTACCCAAAATGTGTGGGACTCGTGATCAGAGAATCCTGATTCTCGATCATAGAGTCCCAGACATGTAGGACTCATAGTCCACGAGCATTATGACTCTTCATCAGCCATCAGATCAGATAAGAACCTCTAATGTGTGTGACCCCGCAGGTTCGAATCTAAGCCGGTAGCACAGGAACCAATTCCTGTACTAATCGAAGTGACCATCGAGCAATGGTACCCAACAATCGGATAGGTCGAATAGTCACAATCGCAACACTCAGAACCTACGTGAATATGGTTACTGTATAATTCATCCTTTTGACCTCTGTATTTAGGATGACTCAGGGTTAAACTGTCAACCCTGATTAGATCATCCGAATCGTGCTCAACTCAAACAGTCCTGTGACTCCTCACAAGGACTACCCTGGCCAAGGTTTTGCTAAATTGAAATATGACTATACACAGCTCCTAAACTGGAGTGATCAATCCCATCTTGATACAAGCACCGACAAGTCATGTACTTGACTACACCCAGCAGCCTTCCGTCACTGAATTAAAAATTCAGGTAGTCCAGTGCCTAAGTGCAGTGAGTTGCTTGCAAGTCACTGTGGCGGTCTCAGTTCGGAGGGATATTTATATCCATATTCCATCGGAGCAAATTTTGACAGCAGAAATAGCTCCAGAGTCGGTCACGTTCAGTGCAGATGTACCCTTACATCTCACCTGTATGCCATACCAGTGTCTCCACACTCATTGGTTAAGAGGGCAACCAACCTATATGACACACAATGACCTATGCTTGATAAATATTGTCATCCTTGGTAACAACGTATCATTTGGTCGCGAATAGATTTAAGGACTAAACGATAAATCCTCCTTTGTCGAGTCTAAATAGTCCTAAGGACTTCACCACAACATAGGAGTTCATTAGCAGATGAAATATTTTGTGATGAAAAATATCAAAATAATTTTTATTAATTCATAATTTATGTACATATATAAAAATGAGCACAACCGTCAACAGGCTGACGATTGACTTTGGGATACTATTCCCAACAATCTCCCACTTGAACTAAAGCCAATCGGTGCAGTATCTAATACCCATCTTCAACTTGTAGTCGTCGAACTCCTTCACCACAATAGCTTTAGTGAATGGGTCAGCCAGGTTCTCCTTTCCATCGATCTTCAGAAGGTCAACATCATCTTGATCCACAATTTCCCAAATGAGATGGTAGCGGTGCAGAATATGCTTCGTCCGCTGGTGTGCCTTGGGTTCCTTCACCTGAGCAATGGCTCCAGAGCTGTCACAGTAGAGAAGAACTGGACCAATAAGGGAGGGTGCTACTCCAAGCTCGATGATGAATTTTCTCAGCCACACCACTTCTTTGGCAGCATCTGATGCAGCGACATACTCCACCTCACAAACTGAATCAGCCACTGTGTGTTGCTTGGAACTCTTCCAGCAGATAGCCCTACCATTAAGGGTAATAAATTCTGACACACTTTTGTTGTCATCGTGATCAGACTAAAAACTAGAGTCTGTAAACCCTATAAGTCTCAAGTCTGATTCACCATAAACAAGCCACTGGTCCTTAGTATTTCTTAAATACTTCAGGATGGTTTTAACAACCTTCCAGTGATTCTCCCCTGGATCAGATTGGTATCTACTCACTACCCCTAGTGAGTATGCCACATCTAGTCGTGTACATGTCATGGCGTACATGATAGATCCCACTATCGAAGCATATGAAATCCTACCCATACGCTCTCTCTCTTGAGGTGTTGTCGGACAATCTCTCTTCGAGAGAGAAATTTCATGGCCTATCGGTAGATAGCCTTTCTTGGAATTCTCCATGCTGAACCTCTTCAGCATAGTATCTATGTACGTAGACTGGGATAAACCAAGCAACCTTTTAGATCTATCCCTATAGATCCTCATCCCTAGGATGTAGGAAGCTTCGCCCAAATCCTTGATGGAGAACTGTGAAGACAGCCAAATCTTTATTCCTTGTAATGTAGGGACATCATTCCTGATTAAGAGAATATCATCCACATATAATACAAGAAATACCACTACTGAACCATTAGCCCACTTATAAATGCAGGGCTCTTCTCCGTTCTTAACAAAGCCATACGTCTTGATCGTCCTATCAAAACGTATGTTCCAACTCCGGGATGCCTGCTTAAATCCATAAATGGACCTCTGTAGTCTGCACACCTTAGACTCATCAGTGGATGTGAATCCTTCAGGTTGTATCATATACACTTCTTCATCCAGCTCTCCGTTTAGGAAAGCTGTCTTCACATCCATCTGCCAGATTTCATAGTCCAGATGGGCAGCTATCGCAAGCATAATTCGAATGGATTTAAACATTGCCACAAGAGAAAATATCTCATCATAGTCTATACCATAACGTTGACGATATCCCTTGGCAACCAGACAGGCTTTATAGGTTTCCACCTTTCCGTCTGTGCCCCTCTTCCTCTTGAAGACCCACTTACACCCTATGGGTTTTACTCCTTCGGGTGGGTCAACCAATGTCCACAAATCGTTGACCTTCATGGACTCCATTTCGAATTTCATAGCCTCTAGCCATTTCTCAGAGTCGGGTCTCTGCATTGCATCCATGTAGGTGATCGGATCCTCATCGTTTTCATCAAGTTTGATAGGATCGTCATCCTGGATTAAGAAACTATAGTATCTGTCTAGTTGACGTGGTACTCTACCAGATCGCCTTATGGGTGCTTGAACAATGGGCTCCGAATTTGATCTAATCAAATCCGATTCAGGTTCAGCTACTTGTGTCAGTTTTTTCACCTGCCGAACTTTCTCAAGTTCGACCTTAGAGGCAATAGTCCCTTCACCAAGGAACTCCTTTTCTAAAAAGATTGCCTTAAGGCTGACAAGCACCTTTTGCTCATCAACTATGTAGAAATAGTACCCTTTGGTCTCTTTTGGATACCCTATGAAATTACACTTGTCAGACCTAGGTCCAAGCTTGTCCGTAATTAAATGTTTAACATAAGCCGGATACCCCCAAACTCTTAGGTGCGAGAGTACTGGCTTACGTCCTATCCATAACTTATATGGCATTTTGGTTACAACTTACTCGGAACTCTATTTAGAAGGTAACAAGCCGATTCGAGCGCATATCCCCAGAAGGAGATCGACAGACCAGCAAACCCCATCATGGATCGAACCATGTCCAACAAGGTTCGATTCCTCCTTTCAGATATATCATTATGCTGTGGTGTTCCAAGAGGAGTCCATTGAGAGAGAATTTCATTCTCCTTAAGATATGTCAGAAACTCATTGGAAAGGTATTCACCTCCTCGATCAGATCAAAGAGTTTTAATACACTTCCTTGTTTATTTTTCTACCTCATTTTGGAATAGTTTGAATATTTCAAACGACTCCGACTTATGCTTCATTAAATAGACATACCCATACCTCGATAGGTCATCTGTGAAGGTTATGAAGTAGAAATATCCACCTCTTGCACTTGAGCTCATGGGTCCACATACATCAGAATGTACCAGACCCAAGAGTTCACTGGCTCGCTCACCTTTTTCAGTAAAAGGTGACTTGGTCATTTTATCAAGAAGATAGAACTCACAGGTTGGAAGTGATTCACAATCACCTACTTCAAGAATTTCTTCTTGAGCCAACCTGTTTATCCTGTTCTTATTGATATGACCTAGCCTACAGTGCCAAAGGTAGACTTTTGACACATTATCTATTCTAGGGCATTTACCGGAGGTTTAAACTACATTAACAGGTTGTGATAGAAAGTAAATTTCATTATAAAGTTATCCAATAAACATTATAACACCATTCAAAATGATATTGCAAACATTTCTTTTTATTAAAAATTGATAACCGTTCATGGCCAAAAGGCCTACAAAAATAATATTTAATAAAAAGCTTGGACAATAGTGACATTCACTCAGAATTATATTTCAAGAATTGATTACAAGGTTCATGATTCCTAATGCTAGAACTGGAACTTTGCTTCCATCTCCAACGTTCAGGAACCTCTCGCCTTCATCAAATCTCCTACTGACCTGCAGACCCTGCATCGAATTGAAAATATGATAAGGACTTCCGGTATCCAATATCCAGGCAGTGGTATCACAAATGAAAAAATTGTAAGGTGTTATCATATAAGTACCTTGCTTCTTCTTTGGCCTGTTCGAGTCCAGTGAGGCAATATATAGAGGACAGTTTCTCTTTCAGTGCCTCTGCTTCTTGTAAAAGAAGCACTCCGCCTGGCTCTGGTCGGACTTGCGCTTCTTGGTCTGACCCTATGCAGACGTCCCAGCATGCAGCTGCACCTTCTTATTCTTCTTCTTCTTGTTCTTCTTCCCTTTCTTAAAGGGTCGACGATCAGAAGAAGACCCTCCCACAACATTCACCGACTCCTTATGGAGCTGGTGATCCTTCTCAAAGAATCAAAGAGAAAAAAATATCCAGCCAATTTCAATCCTCCCACTGACTTCACCAAGTCAGATTAAAAAAGATTTAATTAAAGCCGGCATTAGGAGCACCTAAATCAGTCACACTGATTTATCTAATGATATGGGTGAGCCCTAATCACTAAGTGATCTAATCAAAACCTAATTCATCAAGTTGGCCAGGTAAGTGAGATTAGTGGTGGGGATAAGCCATTAGCTCGTCAGAGATCGAATCACTGCGAGTAGCTCCCACTTAAAAATCACTGGTCAAACTGCCAAACTTATCTTAGATACCAACCGGTTCATTAGTTTCAATTTGATCAATTTAGTAAATAGGGTTTCACCGCGTAGCCATGAATTAAGTCCATCTTGGTCTAGTTAAAGACATGGACCCATTCAACTATAACTATTAGAGTTGAGTCTAGAGTATCCTTGACCTAATCTAATTCAACTTTTGATTAGATTTAATCAATTACTCTAATTTAGTCTATTTCTTTAAGCTAACCTTAGGTCTAACCCAATTATGGACCTAATCCATCTAACCCATTGACCCACAAGTTTATGTAATTGTCTTAGGTCTTAATTCATAATTCTAGACCTACTAGATAATACTTAATTCTTTTAATTAAGTATTTGGGCTGATGGGTCAGGGTTTGGCATTTCAAAAATAATTTTCAAATTTGAAAGGTTTTATTTTCTGTTCACCAAATATGTTGACTCATTTCACAAATATATCAGCACATTTCATAAATAGCAATCCTATTGCTAATTATATAACAGAAAATAACTCAATCAAAATAAATCATGAATATTTCTTTCGCTACTTCATCTGCATGGGATATAATCGCATCGGCACCGCTACCGCCATAGGAGATCCCATCGAATGGAAAGAGAGGACCTTTAAACCTTACTTTTCTCCTATGATCGGACGGCCATGGCAACCAACCTAATTCGATTACTTGCTACTTGGATCAAGTATATCCAAATATACCAATTTTAAAATTTAAATTTCAAATTTTAAATTTTGAATTTCAAATTTTAAATAAATTTTAAATTTTTTGAATTTCAAATTTTGAATTTCAAATTTGAAATTTCAACCAAATTTTAAATTTCAAATTTTGAATTTTGAATTTCAAATTTTTGAATTTTTGAATTTTGAATTTCAAATTTTAAAACTCAAATTTTAAATTTTGAATTTCAAATTTTTGAATTTTGAATTTCAAACAACTTTCAAAATTCAAATTTTAAATTTTAAAATTCAAATTTCAAATTTCAAATTTCAAATTTAAACTTTTAGATTATAACTTAATCTACGCATATAAATATATATATCATATCTAAGAATCCGCTCTGATACCATTTGTGGAGAAAATTCAGTGCAGGGGTAAAATGATAATTTTAAAACTTTTTCAAAATCACTATTTTACAGTAAAAATTATTAATTAATCTAATTAACTAATAAAAATTTACCCTACACTAGGATCTAAATATGATATATTGTGAGGAAAATTCAGTGCAGGGGTAAAATGGTAATTTTAAAACTTTTTTAAAATCACTATTTTATAGCAGAAATTATTAATTAATCTAATTAATTAATAAAAATTTATCCTACACTAGGATCTAAATATGATATATAGCATGCATGCATTTAAATTTGAAATTTGAATTTGAACAGTAAACACTTTACTGTAACGTGTTCAAAACACAATACCTTTGTGCGGGTAGTAGATCGCTGCAATTTGATCACCGTCGAAAGAGTCTGATCGATGCAATACAACTACACAGTGTGTCTGGCCTCTGCAGATCATTCACACAAAGCTTCCGATCTGATCGACTCCTCACGAGTGCTAGCTCGTTGTAGAGCCCTTTCGACGGCCGATGCTGATCGAACTCCTTCGATCGATGTCTGTCGATTCTTCAGATGCTCTGAATCATTAGTAGATGTGCTTGAGAGGATGTTGAAGATCTTCCTAAAATTTGGTGGGCTCACGACACTCATAGATCCCCTTCTCACTTTCCGAACTCCAGGCTGAAACCCTGAAGAACTCACTGAAACCCTACGCACACTTTTTCTTTCTTTTCTTTCTTTTTCTCTCGAAAGGATATAGACCTTCACCTTGCACACAAGGATTCCTCACACCCAGATTTTCTCTTCAAAATTTTTCTTTTTCACATGCCCCACTCTTCTCCTTCTTTTAAAACAATGTCAAACGTCTTATCCATGTGAGAGGATAAAGATGAGTAATTGCACATTTGAATTCAAATCAAATTTTGAATTCAAATGAAAACCAATTTATCCCTATCCACTAAGGGTGTGAGAAGAGGAGGGTGTGGCTTAATTTGTGCATGAGTGATTTCATGAGAAACATTTTCTCGTGTAATAAATGGGGAGCTAAAAGAGGATAAGGTCAAGGCGCTAAGATTGGTTGCTCATTCAAATGCAAACTTTGTTTTGAATTTGAATGGCCAACCAATCATCCTTATCCACTCATTTGGCACATTAAAGTAGGGCATGAGGAGGGCTTTTCATGAGGAAAAATTCATGAGAACTTCCTTCTCGTGAATTCAAATGGACGCAGTGGAAGTGAGGTGGCGCAGGGAGAATGGGTCAAGGTGGTTTCATTATTTAAACTAACCTAATTGAACCAAATAAGTTAGACCCAATTAGACTAAATTAAATCCAACTTAATCTACTTAATTAGGCTTAATAAAATCCTAATCAAATTAAGAATTGATTAAACCCAACCCCTGATTATATCAGGGACCAAACCATCTCGACGATTAGGTCAACTCTTAACCTAATCGGGTCAAATCCAACTGAATCCAATTCAATTGGACTTGATCTAAAAATAATTACTCAATCAAATTGAGTTAATTAGTAATCAAATCATTAATTAAACCTCTCATAAATATTGAGTCTAAATTCGATGGGTAATCGAGCATCAGAATTCATCGATATGTAACCCTGATCGAAGAGTCCCAAATCAGTGGGACTCTTGACCCTGGTACCCAAAATGTGTGGGACTCGTGATCAGAGAATCCTGATTCTCGATCATAGAGTCCCAGGCACGTAGGACTCATAGTCCACGAGCATTAGAACTCTTCATCAGCCATCAGATCAGATAGGAACCTCTAATGTGTGTGACCCCACAGGTTCGAACCTAAGCCGGTAGCACAGGAACCAATCCTGTACTAATCGAAGTGACCATCTAGCAATGGTACCCGACGATCGGATAGATCGAATAGTCACAATTGCAATACTCAAAACCTACGTGAATATGGTTACTGTATAATTCATCCTTTTGACCTCTGTGTTTAGGATGACTCAGGGTTAAACTGTCAACCCTGATTAGATCATCCGAATCGTGCTCAACTCAAACAGTCCTGTGACTCCTCACAAAGACTACCCTAACCAAAGTTTTGCTAAATTGAAATATGACTGTACACAGCTCCTGAACTGGAGTGGTCAATCCCATCTTGACACACGCACCGACAAGTCAAGTACTTGACTACACCCAGCAGCCTTCCATCACTGAATTAGAAATTCAGGTAGTCCAATGCTTAAGTGCAGTGAGTTGCTTGTAAGTCACCATGGCGGTCTCAGATCGAAGGGACATTTATACCCATATCTTATCGGAGCAAATCTTGACAGCAGAGATAGCTCCGGAGCCGGTCACGTTCAGTGCAGATGTACCCTTACATCTCATCTGTATGCCATACCAGTGTCTCCACACTCCTTGGTTAAGAGGGCAACCAACCTATATAGCACACAACGACCTATGCTCGATAAATATTGTTATCCTCGATAACAACGTATTATTTGGTCGTGAATAGGTTTAAGGACTAAACGACAAATCCTCCTTCGTCGAGTCTAAATAGTCCTAAGGACTTCACCACAACACAGAAGTTCATTAGAAGATGACAATTTATGATAAAAAATATCAAAATAATTTTTTATTTATTTATGATTCATGTACTAATACAATAAAGAGCACAACCGTCAACAGGTTGATGATTGGCTTTGGGACACTATTCCCTACAATCTCTCACTTGGCCTAAAGCCAATCGGTGCAGTATCTAATACCCATTTTTGACTTGAAGTCATCGAACTCCTTCACCGCAATAGCTTTAGTGAATGAGTCAGCCAGGTTATCCTTTCCATCGATCTTCTGAAGGTCGACGTCACCTCGATCCATAATTTCTTGGATGAGATGGTAGCGGTGCAAAATATGCTTCGTCTGCTGGTGTGCCTTGGGTTCCTTCGTCTGAGCAATGGCTCCAGAGCTGTCACAGTAGAGCAGAACTGGACCAACAAGGGAGGATGCTACTCCGAGCTCGGTGATGAATTTTCTCAGCCACACTGCTTCTTTGGCAGCATCTGATGCAGCGACATACTCCATCTCGCAAATTGAATCAGCCACTATGTGTTGCTTGAAACTCTTCCAGCAGATAGCCCCACCATTAAGGGTAAAAATAAATCCTGACACACTTTTGCTGTCATCGTGATCAGACTGAAAACTAGAGTCTGTAAACCCTATAAGTCTCAAGTCCGATTCACCATAAATAAGCCACTGGTCCTTAGTATTTCTTAAATACTTCAGGATGGTTTTAATAACCTTCCAGTGATTCTTCTCTGGATCGGATTGGTATCTACTCACTACCCCTAGTGAGTATGCCACATCTGGTCGTATACATATCATGACGTATATGATAGATCCTACTGTCGAAACATATGGAATCCTACCCATATGCTCTCTCTCTTGAGGTGTTGTCGGACAATCCCTCTTCGAGAGAAAAATTTCATGGCCTATCGGTAGATAGCCTTTCTTAGAATTCTCCATGCTGAACCTCTTCAGCATAGTATTTATGTACGTAGACTGGGATAAACCAAGCAACCTTTTAGATCTATCTCTATAGATCCTCATCCCTAGGATGTAGGAAGCTTCTCCCAAATCCTTCATGGAGAACTGTGACGATAGCCAAATCTTTATTCCCTGTAATGTAGGGATATCATTCTCGATTAAGAGAATATCATCCACATACAATACAAAAAATATCACTACTGGACTATTAGCCCACTTATTAATGCAGGGCTCTTCTCCGTTCTTAATGAAGCCATACGTCTTGATCGTCCTATCAAAATGTATGTTCCAACTCCGGAATGCCTGCTTAAGTCCATAAATGGACCTCTGTAGTCTGCACACCTTAGACTCATCTGTGGATGTGAATCCTTCAGGTTGTATCATATACACCTCTTCATCTAGCTCTCCATTTAGGAAAGCTATTTTCACATCCATCTGTCAGATTTCATAGTCCAGATGGAAGCTATCACAAACATAATCTGAATGGATTTGAGCATTGCCACAGGAGAAAACATCTCGTCATAGTCTATACCATAACGTTGATGATATCCCTTGGCAACCAGATGGACTTTATAGGTCTCCACCTTTTTGTCTGCACCTCTTTTCCTCTTGAAGACCTACTTACACCCTATGGGTTTTACTCCTTCGGGTGGGTCAACCAATGTCCACATATCGTTGACCTTCATGGACTCTATTTCGGATTTCATAGCCTCTAGCCATTTCTCAGAGTCAGGTCTCTGCATTGCATTCATGTAGGTGTCTGATTGACGTGGTACTCTACCAGATCACCTTAAGGGTGCATCAATAATGGGCTCCGAATTTGATCTAACCAAATTCGGTTCAGGTTCAGCTACTTGTGTCGATTTTTTCACCTGCCGAACTTTCTCAAGTTCGACCTTAGAGGCAATAGTCCCTTCATCAAGGAACTTCTTTTCTAAAAAGATTACCTTAAGGCTGACAAACACCTTTTACTCATCAGCAAGGTAGAAATAATACCCTTTGGTTTCTTTTGGGTACCCTATAAAATTATACTTGTCAGACCTAGGTCCAAGCTTGTCCGTAATTAAACGTTTAACATAAGTCGGACACCCTCAAACTCTAAGGTGCGAGAGTACTGGCTTACATCCTATCCATATATCATATCGCGTTTTAGTTACAGACTTACTCGGAACTCTATTTAGAAGGTAACAAGTCGATTCGAGTGCATATCCCCAGAGAGAGATCGGCAGACCAGCAAACCCCATCATGGATCGAACCATATCCAACAAGGTCCGATTCCTCCTTTCAGATACACCATTATGCTGTGGTGTTTTAGGAGGAGTCCATTGAGAGAGAATCACATTCTCCCCTAAATATGTCAAAAACTCATTGGAAAGGTATTCACCTCCTCGATCAGATCGAAGAGTTTTAATACACTTTTCAGTTTGTTTTTCTACCTCATTTTGGAATAGTTTGAACATTTCAAACGACTCCGACTTATGCTTCATTAAATAGACATACCCATACCTCGATAGGTCATCTGTGAAGGTTATGAAGTAGAAATATCCACCTCTTGCACTTGAGCTCATGGATCCACATACATCAGAATGTCCCAGACCCAAGAGTTCACTGGCTCGCTCACCTTTTTTAGTAAAAGATGACTTGGTCATCTTCCCAAGAAGACAGGACTCACAGGTTGGAAGTGATTCACAATCACCAACTTCAAGAATTCCTTCTTGAGCCAACCTGTTTATTCTGTTCTTATTGATATAACCTAGCCTACAGTAACAAAGGTAAACTTCTGACACATTATCTATTCTAGGACGTTTACCGGAGGTTTGAACCATATTAACAGATTGTGACAATAAGTAAATTCTATTATTTATTTATCCAATAAACATTGTAACACCATTCAAAATGATATTGCAAATATTTCTTTTTGTTAAAAATTCATAATCGTACATGGCCAAAAGGCCTACAGAAATAATATTTAATAAAAAGCTTGGACAATAGTGACATTCACTCAGAATAATATTACGAGAATTGATTACAAGATTCATGATTCCTAAAGCTAGAATTGAAACTTTGCTTCCATCTCCAACGTTCAGGAACCTCTCACCGTCATCAAATCTCCTACTGACCTGCAGACCCTGCATCGTATTGCAAATATGATAAGGGCTTTCGGTGTCCAATACCCAGGCAGTAGTGTCACATATGGAAAAGTTACAAGATGTTATCATATAATTACCTTGCTTCTTCTTCGGCCTATTTGGGTCCAGGGAGGCAATGTATAGAGGACAGTTCCTCTTCCAATGCCCCTGCTTCTTACAAAAGAAGCACTCCGTCTAGCTCTGGTCGAGCTTGCGCTTCTTGGTCTGACCCTGTGCAGACGTCCCAGCATGCAGCCGCACCTTCTTGTTCTTGTTCTTCTTATTCTTCTTCCCTTTCTTAAAGGGTCGACAACCAGAAGAAGACCCTCCCACAATATTCACCGACTCCTTATGGAGCTGGTGGTCCTTCTCAAAGTTTTGCAACAACCTCAACAAGCCATAGTAGTTTACTGCAGGCTTTGTCATTCGAAAATGAGTAAGAAAGGGAAGGAAGGACTTGGGCAGAGAATTAAGGATCACATCCTTACCGAGCTGCTCGTGCAAGGAAAAATCCAGTTTACTTAGGTGCTTAATCATTTCGATCATGTACAGTACATGATCGGTGACTGAGACCCCATCCCTCATCCGAGCATTGAAAATGGCACAACTAGTTTTGTGCCTTTCAACGTCGTCAGGCATGCCAAAGGAGTCGTTCAACATTTGAAGCATCTCCTGTGGCTGGGCATTCTCAAACCTACGACTGAACTCATCATTCATTGCCACCAGCATTATGCATCGAACGGTGGTCTGGTCGTTGAGCCACTTCTGGTAAGTATCTCGGACTGTCTCTCTAGCATTCGGGACTGGCTCCTCGGGTGCCGGATCCGTTACAACATAAAGGATCCGCTCATGCTCAAGGATGATTTTTAATTTTCGATATCAGCTATCGAAATTAGGTCCCAGGAGCTTGTCATTATCTAATAATGATCAAAGCGACAGGATAGTGGCCATAGCTGCATAAAGAAAAACCAGACCTATATTAGTACATAAATTATTAATACTAAAGACTTGAACTTTAGTCTAAAGTTTCTTCCAGTATTTTTACGAATTGGTAGTCTCAACCTTCAATTCAAGGAATTACTTTAATTCCTTAGTGGGTACTAGAATCCACACAGACTACACACGAGCCCAACTTTGGTTGGTCAACCCATGTGCATCTATGGGTAGGTTCATAACTAGTTGTTTCTCTAAACAACTTCTAGTAATTAATTTTGCCCCAGAACCTAATCAGTAGGCTTTGGCCTCCACTGAAAAAATCTGGTTAGGTCCAACCATTAACATGATTTGATTTGATGAATCGGACCAATAAATGATCAAGCCCGACTTTGGTCGACCAACCTAACCACCATCAGAAAGACTCAAACCAAATTATCATACTATGAATGATAATTCCATTAGTCAATAAGCACCAGGCCTTTGGGCCTCCAATGATTATTAAACTAATGGACTCATTATCGCTCACTTAATGGGAGGCTATTACTTAGTTATCAATATAACTTAATCATTTTTAGGACCTAATAATTTTTTAGGATTTTATTAAAGAATCGAAGAGAAGAAAATATCCAGCCAATTTCAATCCTCCCACTGACTTCACCAAGTCAGATTAAAAAGGATTTACTTAAAGCTGGCATTAGGAGTACCTAAATCAGTCAAACTGATTTACCTAATGACATGGGTGAGCCCTAATCACCAAGTGATCTAATCAAAACTTAATTCACCAAGTTGGCCAGGTAAGTGAGATCAGTGGTGGGGATAAGCCATTAACTCATCAGAGATCAAATCATTACGAGTAGCTCCCACTTAAAAACCACTGGTCAAACTGCCAAACTTACCTTAGACACCAACCGGTTCATTAGTTTTAATTTGATCAACTTAGTAAATAGGGTTCCACCGCATAGCCATGAATTAAGTCCATCTTGGTCTAGTTAAAGACATGGACCCATTCAACTACAACTATTGGAGTTGAGTCTAGAGTATCCTTGACCTAATCTAATTCAACTTTTGTTGCTCCTTGAATTGATTTTGATGATTACAAAGTATTTGAAGGGGTACTAATGATTTTCGCTTGAAAAAGACTTATTGCTTTTCAGGGGCAAAATTATAATTTTATCAAACCCTGATTTGAAAGTATCAAGTGATAGAACAAAAGATTTGTGATCCATTGGTGAAAATTTTATTATTTTTGGACTTATATTTTGAAAGATATTCATGTTTGAAAAATATGAGTCGATCCCATGAGTCGACTCATGGCACAATGAGCTGATTGGCACACAGACTTTTTGGCCAGCACAGTCTTGGCACAGTCTGTGAGTCGACCCCATGGGTCGACCCCCAGGCATGAGTCGACCCATGAGTCGACCTCTGCTGTTTTTAGGCCAAATTTACAGAACCTTGATTTTCTGGTTGTTTTCTGATGTTTTTCCACAGAGGTCGACCCATGAGTCGACCCATGAGCATGAGTCGACCCATGAGTCGACCCCTGTGATGGAAAAGTTCTGCAACGGCTAGTTTTTAACCCATTTTAAGTGCTTTTAATGCTCATTTAATGTGGTCTAACGGCTCTATTTCAGCCCAGATTGTTCTCCACCATTCCTTAAAGCTATAAAAGGGACAAAAAGATGGGAATCATCAAGTAGAATCAAGAAGAGAGATTTTTGAAAAAAATTTCAAGCTTACTTTTCAACCCTAAGCAAGAGCTCACTCAAAGCATTCAAGAAGCTTTAATTCAAGCTCACCAACTCCTCAAGTGTACATTCAAGTCTCCAACCACCTTGAAGAAATCGAAAAAGAGCTTTCTTCTCTTTAAGTAAAGTATTTTAAAGTCTATTCGCTCATTAAAGGAGCTTCTTTTGTATTTTCTGTGCTATTGATTGTTATACTCTGTTTGAGTTATTATTTTTATTTTGGAAGGGTTCCAAAAAGGAAGATTGATCTGAACCTTGAATCGGAGTGTATTGGGTTGGCTTGTACCCTGAAAAATAAGTGGATAGCTTGGGATAGCTAGAGTCAGAGTTTTCGATATTGTATTCAGGTTGAATACAAGTTAGTGGATTGAAATTCTCAAGTAGGAGCTTGAGAAGTGGATGTAGGTGCAAGATTGGCACCGAACCACTATAAATCCTTTTTTTATGTTGTGCCTAATTGCTCTTCTTTAGAATTCTTTATTCTCTTGCATTCTTGCATTCAACCATTAGCCTTGAGTCAACTATACTCTCCCTATTTATTTAGCTATTGTTAAAATATTTGTTGTAAGTCATAAGTTAAGTTTAAAATTTTTAGAAACCCAATTCACCCCCCTCTTGGGTTGCATAGCTGGGCAACAAATGGTATCAGAGCCCGGTGCTCTAGCCCTACTTTGATCTAACCAATCAAAGAGCTAAAAATTTATGGCAACTCAAGTTGGCACTTCTTTAGCCGAGGGGCAGTCCACTAACCGACCTCCACTTTTCAATGGGTCCAACTATATCTATTGGAAAGTCGGATGAAAATCTTTATTCAAGCACTCGACTATGATATGTGGAGTATCATAGTAAACGACCTCACACACCCACTAAAATTATTGATGGTGTGAAATCATCAAACCCGAAAAAGAGTGGGATGAGGTTGATAAGAAAATGCCCAACTAAATACTAAAGCTATGAATGTCTTGTATTGTGCTCTTGATGCAAATGAATTTAATCACATTTCAACTTGCTTGTCTGCTAAAAAATATGGGATAGATTAGAAGTAACCCATGAAGGAACTAATCAAGTAAAGAAGTCCAAATTAACATCTCGTGCATAAATATGAATTGTTTAAAATGAGCATGATGAGTCTATAACTGAAATGTTTACTCGCTTTACTGATATTATAAATGGTTTAAAGAGTCTTGGTAAGTCCTATTCTAATAGTGAGCTTGTAAGAAAGATTCTCAGGTTCTTACCAAGAACTTGGGAAGCCAAAGTGACCCCATCCAAGAAGCAAAGATCTAAACATCCTACCTTGGAAGAGCTTCTTGGATCATTGATGACATATGAGTTGAGCATGAAACAACATCAAGAGGAAGAAGTCAAAAAGAAGAGAACAATCGTCCTCAAATCACAGCTCCACCAGATGAAAAACTGATGACACCGAAATGAAGAGCAGGATGAAGAGATGGAACTCATTACCTGAAGGTTCAAGAAGTTTTTGAGAAAAAGAAAACAAGGAATGAGGAAGAGGCCATTCACAAAAGGGGAACAAGCAAAGAAAAAGATAAAGACCAACCCCTTATCTGCTATGAATGCAAGAAATCGGGACACTTCAGGTCGAATGCCACAACTGAAGAAGGGTCTAAGAAGTACAAGAAGAAGGCCATGATGGCCACTTGGAGTGGAAGTGATGACTCAAGCTCCGAAGAGGAAGACTCAACTGAACAAGCCAACTTGTGCCTTATGGCAATGAAATGAGGTAAATTCTGAAACTCCTAGTGACTTTACATTTGAAGAACTTCATGAAACTTTTTATGATTAATTGATGAACTAAAGAAACTAGGGATAAAGAACAAAGATCTAAAATCAAAAAATCAATCTTTACTGAAATAAAATGAGAAATTTCAATTGAAAATCTACCTGATTCAAGAAAATCAAAATTTAAAGAATGAAATCCAAGCTAAAACATAGTTGAAAAATTCACCTTGAGTTCTAATAAACTTAATATGATTCTTGAAAATCAAAAGGCGTGTATGATAAGGCTGGACTTGGACTATAACCCTTGAAGAAATAAAAGTATCTGAAAAATATCTATGTAAACTCTTCAAGTAACAAGTTTTCTAATATTACTTGCTTCAAATATGTAGAGTAGGACATAAGTCATAACTTGCTTCTCTAACAAATTGTAAACTCAAATGTAAAAAAAATATGGTTCCAAAAAGAACCATTATAACTAACCAAAAGGACCCAAGAAAGCTTGGGTACCTAAAACAAAAGCTTGACTTTTTGCCTAGCAGGTGTGTCTAACATCCCAAGGAGGAAACAGGAAATGGTATTTGATAGCGAATGCTCGAGACACATGACTGGTGATGAATCTCAATTCATCACACTTGATGCTAAGAATGGAGGGATGGTCACCTTTGGAGATAATGGTAAAGGAAAGATCATCGGTATAGGTAACATTATATCACTCCTCTTCAAATACATTGAAAATATTTTGTTAGTAGATGGTTTAAAGCATAATTTATTAAGTATTAGTCAATTTTGTGATAAAGGATATAAAGTTATTTTTGAATCTTCTGTTTGCATTGTAACTAGTCCTATTAATGAAGATATAAATTTATTGGACATAGACATGATAATATTTATATGGTAGATTTGAATGATCTATCCAAGATAAACATGCAATGCCTAGTATCTTTGAATGCCAAGATTAATGAGACTAATTGGCTTTGGCATCGTAGGCTTGCACATATTAGCATGCATTCACTTTCAAAATTAATTAAGAAGGAATTGGTTCTGGTTTGCCAAAATTGAATTTTGAAAAGGATAGAATCTGTGATGCATGCCAACTAGGTAAACAAACAAGAGTTTCATTTAAATCTAAAAATATTGTTTCAACCTCTAGATCTTTAGAGCTATTGCACATGGATTTGTTTGGACCTACTAGAACTACTAGTCTAGGAGAAAAACGATATGGTTTTGTAATTATTGATGATTTCTCTCATTTTACATGGATTTTTTTTTGGCACACAAAGATGAAACTTTTCAAGTTTTCTCTAAATTTTATCGAAAAGTCACAAATGAGAAAGGATTTTCAATTCAAAATATTCGAAGTGACATGGAACCGAATTTGAAAATCAAGACTTTGAAAAATTTTATGATGAAAAAGGAATAGGTCATAATTTTTAGCACCTAGGACACCCCAACAAAATGGGGTAGTAGAAAGAAAAAATAGAATCCCTAAAAAAAATGGCCCGTACCATGCTATGTGAAAGCAACCTTCCAAGATACTTTTGGCGGAAGCTATTAACACGCATGTTACATTTTAAATCATGCTTTGATTAGACAAATTTTAAAGAAAACCCCCTATGAGCTTTGGAAAGGAAGAAAACCTAATATTGCATATTTTCATATTTTTGGTTGCCGATGTTTTGTATTAAATAATGGTAAAGAAAGACTTGAAAAATTTGATACAAAATCAGATGAAGCAATTTTCTTGGTTACTCCTCCACTAGTAAAGCTTTTAGGATTTTAACAAAAGAACCTTAGTAGTAGAGGAGTCAATACATGTTGTCTTTGATGAATCTAACGATCTTCCTTCAAGGAAGAATGAAGGTGTTGATGATACAGATCATCTTATAGAAGAATGAAGAAGATCACTCTGAAAGATTCAACAATTCAAGATGATGAGGAACATGAAGACAAACAGGATGAGAGAGGTGAAGAACATCAGATCAACCTCAAGGTACAAATGACCTACCCAAAGAATGGAGGTATGTTCACAATCACCCTAAGGAGCTAATTATTGGTGATCCTATGCATGGGGTAAGAACTCGTTCTTCACTTAAAGATGCATTCAACCATTGTGCTTTTGTCTCTCATCTTGAACCTAAAACCATTGAAGAAGCTGAAAATGATTATAATTGGATTAATGCAATGCAAGAGGAACTTAATCAATTTAAAAGAAATAATGTATGGACTTTAGTATCAAGACCTAAAATTATTCAATAATTGGCACAAAATGGGTTTTTAGGAATAAATTAGATGAACATGGAAATGTAATAAGAAATAAAGCAAGATTGATTGCTAAAGGTTATAATCAAGAAGAAGAAATTGATTTTGATGAGACCTTTGCACCTGTTGCTAGATTAGAGCAATTAGACTTCTATTTGCATATGCTTGCTTTATGAAATTTAAATTATTTCAAATGGATGTCAAAAGTGCATTTTTAATGGATACATTGCTAAAGAAGTCTATGTAGAACAACCCTCCAGGTTTTGAAAATCATGCTTTTCCTAATCATGTTTTTAAATTAAATAAAGCTCTATATGATTTGAAACAAGCACCCAGGGCTTAGTATGATAGGCTAAGCAAATTTTTACTTAATAATGATTTTTCAAGA
This sequence comes from Elaeis guineensis, assembly GCF_000442705.2. Taxonomy (NCBI): domain Eukaryota; kingdom Viridiplantae; phylum Streptophyta; class Magnoliopsida; order Arecales; family Arecaceae; genus Elaeis; species Elaeis guineensis. Next base: position 17,669,230 of record NC_026007.2, on the reverse strand, counting down.
GGAAATGTAGACACAACCCTTTTCATTAAAAAAATCAAGATGATATATTAATTATACAAATATATGTTGATGACATTATTTTTGGGTCTACTAATGAATCTCTTTGTCAAGATTTTGTAAAGCTCATACAGAGGGAGTTCGAGATGAGCATGATGGGAGAACTTACATTCTTCCTCGGATTCCAAATCAAACAAACAAAGGAAGGAATCTCCATCATCCAAAGCAAGTACACAAGGAAATTACTCAAAAGATTTGGAATGGAGAACTCCAAAGCAATTGGCACACCCATGAGCCCTTCATGTAAGCTTGACAAGGATGAAGAAGGTAAAAGTGTAGACTTAAAATATTATAGAGGTATGATTGGCTCTCTACTATATTTAACTGTAAGTAGACCTGATATCATGTTTAGTGTTTGTCTTTGTGCTCGATTTCAATCTAATCCTAAAGAATCTCACTTGAATGCTGTTAAAAGAATCCTTAGATATTTGAATGGTACTCAAACTCTAGGATTATGGTACTCTAAGGACTCATTAATTGATTTAATAGGATATTTAGATGCTGATTTTGCTGGATGTAGATTAGATAGAAAAAGCACTAGTAAAACTTGTCAATTTTTTGGAGTTAACCTAATCTCCTAGTTTAGCAAGAAACAAAATTCGATAGCACTGTCTACGGTCGAGGTCGAATACATTGCAGTCGGAAGTTATTGTGCTCAAATCTTGTGGATTAAGCAACAACTCGAAGATTTTGGTATCAAACTTAATGAAACTCCCATGAGATGTGATAACACTAGTGCCATAAATCTTACTAAAAATCCAATTCAGCATTCTAGGTCTAAACATATTAAAATCAGGCATCATTTTATAAGAGAACATGTTCAAAATAAAGACATAATTTTAGACTATGTTTGTACTGAAAAATAATTAGCTGACATCTTTACAAAAGCCCTAAGTGAAGATAGATTCTGTGAAATTAGGAGAGAACTAAGAATCCTTGATC